>NC_071405.1:21272085-21574424 GCF_017976375.1 Cuculus canorus
CTTCTTCTACATCCTTTGGCCTGGTCTTTGAACATGTTTCATTGCATCAAGTGTAATGTGGATTTTAAATCACCATATACTGCTCCGAATGTTTGGAGTTACTCCTTTAATCTACTGCTACTTCACAAAAAATATCCATTGTGAACTGAATATTTATGTGGGGTTTTTTTCTGTATGGGTGTATGAGCTGATGTATGAGATGGGTGTATGAGATTCCTGAAGTACTTTGTAGTAGTTAGAGATTAAATAAGATAATACTGTGCTGCCATGCTGCCATTTCAATCATTTTGGTTGCATCTATTTCCAACTTAGTCTTAAGCATTTTAATTCAAATATCTATTAAAGAAATTATTGCTGGATAATAGGAGACAAATATAATAATATTATAATTCTTAAGAAAGATCATAAATGTTGTATTTTCAGGAGTTATCTGAAAGGATAAAGCATCTGCTTTAAGATATTACATAGCACAATTTCTGTTAGAGGTAGGGTGTTTTTCTCCATCACGTAGCTTGATCCATAAGTGCACTCATAATGACAATGAAGACCATTCAAAATGTCTGTTAGACCATCTAAGGGTGAAATTTACTGTGTCTTTCTTGGAAGCAAATATTCTTTTCGACTTTTGAGGACTAGTCACAGAAGTTGCAGCAGTCCTTACTTCACCCTGTCTGCTAAGATGAATAGTAATTTATTGGGCAAATCAGTGATAATCTTGATCCTATTTTAAGACTATAATGTGCTAGCTGTAAAAGTAAATCATATGTTGAACAGTCTACAGGTGTCTTTCTAACACAGAACTTCATCTTCGAGTTACCTCTGTATAGACAATTTTTTTCACGATATATTTATTTTTTTATTTTGTGCCTGCAATGGCACATTAGAAAGATCTTCTGCATAGAAAGAGCTTCTTTTCTGACACATAAAATCTTCTTCATGTGCAGGTGGTCTCATTAAGCATTGTGGCTCCTCACCCCATCATTCCAGTGACTTTCCAGTGTTTGTGTCAGTGAGTGGATCCTAGTCCTTAGCCACCTGGCTTGCTCACATTGACAGCTCTTTTTGTGCTGCCATCCACAATGGTTTTATCCATTCTAAGTTTATTGTGGAAGAAGAATCATTAGTTTGGACAGTGTGCCTGGAGTAAGTAGTAACACTCACCTGTGAGAGACCTCCTATATGTTCCCAGTGAAGGATAAATTTCTGCTCTTCTCTAGCTGATTCCTCTAAGTGTATCATCTTAACACACCCCATTTTTCATGACATATTCCAGGCTTATAAAAACTTCTGCCTGTTCTGGCTTTTTTTGCGACTTCACAGTCCTATATTCTACACTCTGTGTATGTTCTGAACAGGCATATTATGTGTTGCTTAACTGCTGTGAAAAGGCACCAGTTGTTTCTATGCTTGCAGTTATGGCTCTGGCTGTGACTGTTTCCTAGAATAAAGCAGTCAAAGCAGGCAAAGGATATTTTATTCTGCAAACTCCCTGTGCAACCTTGTTTTTTAATCTCCAACAGAAACTTACCAGTTGAACCTTGCTCTTTTTTTCTCTCTTGTACTCAGTAAAGTGAACCTCTCTCCTCGATAGAACCTTCAAAACATGTATTCCAGTTAATTTAATGGACACATTCAAGTAGCTGGGCAGTAGGAACACAAGCTACCTTGATACAACACTCTTGAACAATTCCTTTGGGGCCTTCAGACTTCAATTATCCTGCTCGCTGCAGTGCCACACAGTAACTACTGAAAAATATTTCTTTCTCTTTTAATTTCATGATATGGTCTCTCATCCATGCAGTTTATGTGGAAGTATAGATTTTTTTACCTCTTGAATTTCTTGCGTCAATATTTAGGGAAGCTGTGAACTTGGTAAGAACCCAGTATTAAGGATTACCACATCTGTTGAAGTAGAACCACTTCCTGTTACCCATATGTATTTTAGTGGCCACAGACTACAGTAAAATGCAAATGAAAAGTATTTAAATCTTTAAATATATAACGTTACTGATGCTTATAAAGAACAGGGAACAAATGGACTTGACTTTATAGTATTACACTAACACCATTTTTTTCTGTTGCCAGCATTCAGCTGGCAATTCTCTCATTCAAAATATTCCCAAATAATTTAGCTTCTAGAGATAGTTTTGGCATTCTTCCTATTAAATTATAGAATGATATTTTTATTTTTTTGAAATGCAAAGTCACACATTCTCAAATGGGTTATTAACATCTCTGGAACTCTTAGCAGTAAAGTGCTCTCTTCACCATTTGATTACTAAATGTATACATTCCAATGTGAAGTATCTTCACATATAAGGCCTTAAATTTAACACCAACATATAAACAGGAAAACATATTTAATTCAAGGTTACAGGTGGAAAAAATATCTGCCATTCATTACCAGCTCTTAACTGAGCTCAGGCATGGCATTAATCAGCACTTTGGAATGATAATGGCCTGGAATGAATGTTGCCCAAACTCGTCTTTGAGGAATAGTGTAATAATTTCCAACAAATACTGGATTGGTGCTTCCAATGAGAAAACAAACAGCTATTTGGCTGGAAATGTTGTAATTAAAGTCGTAACTGAACCGTTGTACAGGTATTGAGATTAGGTGCTTAGATTAAAATTCCTGAATTGGAACTTTAAACATGTAGATGTGATTACTGAGCCATAAAAAATTAGTCCAAGAAGGATATTCTAAGCTCTCTAACTCTTCCCTGTCTTCTAACTCATGATATTCCAGATGGATGTCTGTTCAATGCTTTATTTTTTTGTGATAAACTCTACCTCCCTTGGAACTGCATCTGGAGTTTAGATAAAGTTTCCCAACACATCGATCTAAACCGTTGCTGAAACTTAAATCCATTACTACTTATCCTACTAGCCCTGGACACTGAGTATCAAATAACTATTATTTGTTTCTAAATGACCTTTTAAATTTTGTGAAATACTCAGTTTTCAGACCTCTAGCATGGCCTTCTTAAGTAAACAAGTCTGATCCTTCAGTCATTTCTTATCATTCATACTACCAAGACCTTTTCTTTTGCTTCTTCTCTTTCCTGATGACTCTGTCCAAGCAGTTTGCTTATTTTTTTCAGGTGCATCACAACAAAACTACATAAAACATTGAGATGCTATCAGTGCTAAGGAAATTGGAATCATATCACCCTTACAGTTTTTGTGCCCGTTTGACATTTTCCTTTTCACAACACAGCATTACGCTGTTGACTCGTGTTCAGCTTGTGATAACATCTTCTCCTCATGATTTATCCATAAGTTAAGTGGTCCATGAAAGACCACTGCTAGTTCCGTGACATCCAAAATTTTGTTTCCAAAGATGATACTGGCCTTCCCTTGTATATGATGTTCCCTATAGTTCTATTTATTTTTATACTTTGTCTTCCAGCATGGAAGTCAGATGTATTGGTCCTTAGCTGTGTCAGTCCCTAATAGCATGTTTTTAAACAATTTGTATTCATTTTCATGAAGCACATTTTTAACTTCCTTACTACATTTCAGAATCTTCATTTCTGAGTCCCTGTAGAACTCATAAGTTAATTTTGCATGGGTTGGCTATTTATTAATATTAATTTTCTATATTCATTCTAAAAATTCAATTTGATGCTCAGTTCAAAATAATTCCATGTTTTGTAAGAAGCTTCTGAACTCACATGCTCTAATCCATCTAAACTATTTTCTTGTCTGCATGTCATGAATATGGATATGAATATCAAACATCACTACATTCATGCAAGTTCTCATTGTGCCACTTCGTCCTTCTCTGCACTCTGTGTTGTTGATAACTCTGAGTGTAAAACCAGTTTTGCATCTCCCCTACTGTCATTCTATTTTTTTTCCCTAATTTGCTGATGAAAATGCTGTGCGAGACAAAAGCTTCAGAGAAAAAAAACTTCTGCTTCTTCACTTCCTGGTGTGAGGAGAGAGGCTTTGGCTTCTTTGATCATGGGGTGACCCACCCACCCCCAGGTTTTCTTACTAGGGATGGGTCATACTTGTCTCGAAGGGGAACTAAAGTTATCTCTAAAAATCTGGTTAGGCTCTTAAATAGAGCTTTAAACTAGATGTGAAGGGGGAAGGGGAGGAGACCAGGCTAGTTGGGAATGAGCCTGGAAGTGGGAAACCAGCGGCTGAGAAATGGTGTGCTGGAGAGGACCACCAGTACACCACAACAGGGCAAGTGAGGGCGAGTATAAGTGGGGACAGTAAGGATGAAACTGGGTCTGTGGAATTAGTTATTCCAAGGACCAGTCAATCGAGAATAAACTCTCTTCCCTTTATGAGGGCTGAAGGTTCATCAGCCCAGCTGAAGTGCATTTACACCAATGCACGCAGCATGGGCAATAAGAAGGATGAGCTGGAAGCTGTTGTAGGGCAAGGTGACTATGATGTCATTGCCATCACAGAAACGTGGTGGGATGACTCACATAACTGGACTACAGCTATGTTGGGATATAAACTCTTCAGGCAGGACAGGAAGGGTAGGAAAGGAGGCGGGGTAGCCCTCTATGTCAAAGAGTGCTTTGAAACTCTCGAACTGGATTACGGTGAGGACAGGATCGAGTGCCTATGGGTTAAAATCAGAGGAGCCCACAAGAAAGGGGACTTTGTGATAGGAGTCTGTTACAGACCACCCAGCCAAGAAGAAGCTGCTGTGATTCTGTGATTCTGTGATTCATCTGCATTGACTGTTCCATCATAGAAGTTAGTGCTTGATGGTCAAAGTTGGCCAATATTCATCACCTCATTTTCCTCAAGTGGTTGCAAATCTGATTTATTTGCTGATGATATTCTTAGCAGTTGAAATCAAACTAGTAGTTCTGTGGTGCTTATATTCTCCTCTTTTTGTAGTTTTGATATGTGTGGAAAGGAATCAGTTAAGTAAGATTTACAGCCTCTACAACATATATATAACAAGAGAATCTAACACAGAATCAGAGAATATTGCCAGTTACAAGTTTAGAAAAGCTTCATTGCCCTCTTCTGTGACCTACCTGCAGAACATGTACACCACAGTGGCGCTGTTAGTTGTGGAGACAGAGAGGAGGTAGGATATGAGCAGCCTGTGCACCTTCAGATGTCTGTGTTAAGATCTTCTAATGACTTAACAGGACATGGCTTCTTCATTACACTCATTAGCAATGGACTTGTGAGATGATGCTTTCTCATTCAGTGCTTGCTTTCTGGAAATAGAATCAAAATTTGAAAGATTCTGAGGAAATACTTTTTTTTCACTTCAGAACTCAGCTCTAGCTCTTATTTCATTCATATGAAACCTAAAAATAGAAGGGCAAAATCTGCCCCTTAGGTAAAGTTTTTAGCAGTTTTTTTAAGAGGACTAGTAGATGGGCTTGTCATACAGGCTCTACTGATTTGAAGATGGGAAAATCATAGTTTCAGGGATGTGTTGTCTTATTTGCAGCAAGAGCTATAAATCACAGACTGCATTTAGGCCTCAGTTTCTGGAGCAGTTCCAAATAGAAAGTGTAAAGTAGGCAGTCGGCTTATCATGATCTGAAGAAAAGGAAAGAAAACTGAAGTTTTGTTGTCTGGCAAAATCGGATGCTGTAAAAAATTGGGATGAAATCCTCAAACCTTGGAAATCAACAAGAGTGTCATACAAAGAAATCTTAAGTCCTAATGGACAACAGTGGAATTAAGACTTCATGAATAAAAAAAAAAAGCCAACTATTTTTTTCTGAGCTGAGCTGGTCTTCTCAACTGTATGATTTTTTTTTATCAATTCTTTTAAAGACAAAGCTATTTTAATGAAATAATCGTGAAAACAGCTTAAACCAATTCATTCTCTTCTAGTCTGAGGTAGGATTCAAGTGGACACATCATGTGTTACCACCACTCAGTTTTTGAACTTGCATTACAGACATAATATCAGGCAAACACATGGGCTGTGACTGTACCATCTGAAACTATTGTGGTAGTTATGGACAGTTGTGGTAGTTGCAGCACATAAGAGAGACTACTGACTGAGTTTTTGCTGGTTATGTTAGGAATACGGCTTGTGTGATATTGAATCCATTTGCAAATACTGATCTATGTGCCAAAGTTCTTTGATACAGAAATTAAGGACGGGCTAATTCTTCTCTTTAAAGTACAGCTGTCTTACAGGAGGTAGTGTTCTAACTTCAAAACCACAGTGGTCAGACTATTTCCTGAGAGAGATTGTTGGTTCTTCCAGGGCTAGAAATGGCTTGCTGAAGATTTTAGAATCACAGGTTTGTATGTTGGCAAGTCTCATAGCAGTCAGGCAGAAAGCAGACACATTAAGCTATTCTGTATCTTTCTTTGAACTATACCAATTTAACTTTATTCTTCTGTCTTGAAGAATGCCTTTTAAAAATTACCAGCATGTGAACTTTATTCTTCTGTCTTGAAGAATGCCTTTTTAAAATTACCAGCATGATATAAAATGCATGTTTAATATTTGTACAGCAATGAAAAGTGCTTCTCCTCTAGATAAATGATTAAAATTCAGACGCTGTTTTCCAACCATATATCTTCATTAATAACACATTTCTATTAAATGTAGATGCCATAGTTCCACAACACAGAACTGGAGTTGTGTTAGTTTTGTCTTTCTTGAAATTATATTGGGGAACAGGTTAGCAGATGTCTGAATTACTTTTTGTTGATAACAGCGGCAATGCATTATTGGAAGAGATGTCTTATTGGAAGAGATGTCTCTAAGAGTAACTTTTGGATCAAGATGTAAACAAACAGAGAAAAGGCCTTACATAAATCCAATGAATAAAAAGGAAATAAATTGGATACAGGGGCCCATATGCTGTGTACAAACCAGGTTTATTACCTTTGCTTACCTTATGGCAGAGATATAATTTATAAACCATCTTCATTGCTTAGCAGAGATAAAAGTTCTATGTTAACGGTACATTATAGCTTATCTTTTGCAAACAGGGGAGCAGATTTTTCTTTAGGAAAAAAACAAACTCACAATACAAAAACAATTAGGTGTGTTTATTTACTGTGTTTATTTAATTGCAACACAGGGCAAACACAGCTAACAAAGAATATCAGCTTCTTCTTCCCAGACATGGTGTATCCCATCTGCTCACCCTGAGCAATACCAGCTCAATACCCGCCATCTCTTTCCAGACACCTGAATATTAAAATTCAATCGTACTGCAAAATTATTAAATCAAAAGACCAAAAGGGTCAAAACTAATATCCCTTGAGGCTGAAAAATGCCCAGGCTAGCTCAGCAGCTGGTGGCTTGAAATATATTTGATGATTAGAATGAATGTTGGGTTTGGTTTTTTTTTTTTCATTTCTCTGATAATTTCAATATAACTTTTCTGTGATTTCAAAAGACTTTCTACTTCCAGTTATGCTGTTTGGTACAGGAAATGCTCCTGCTCGTAGCTATGGGAAAAAACAATTTCACCGAAGCTTTTCTGATGGTGCTTTAATGTGATCCTCTTGCACTGCCATCTTCATTATTTAAAGTCAGTCAAAGTTGATGACAGAGTGATAAACTTTGGGGCATGAAATCTTTCATTTTTTTTATTAGAAGAGGCAGACCCTGTGGTTAGAAACAACATAAAATGTGGAAAAACTGCTGGACTATCATCTTTTTTCTCTTACATATTTCCTGTGTTGATTTTGTCAAGTCCCTCAAACTCTTACTGTAGTGTAAAATCTAGGATTAGTGTGTATGATAATGTATTGATGCGATAAAGCGTAGTGATCTTTATTATTTTTTTTAGTTGGATTTTTTTTTTTTGTAAAACGGGGACAAGCCAGTCATATGCAGTATAAATCAGCTATAAAGTGAGATCTATTAACATCTAGATTATAACATAAAATTATTGCTGGACAAACAATGAAGAACATACCTTCATTACATCATCTGTCTGTGTACACCTCACTATACAAGTGCTGCCACTATCTGCTTCTTACAGCATAATGCAATACTAACCCTCTAAAGGAAGCTATTTTGATTTGGATTAATAAGTCTTCTTCACTTGTAGTTTTGGAAAAATTCCCATCTTGATCTGAGCATACCAGCATACTGGAAAGCTAGCAGTGATGCTTACCAACTATACCTAACAGTAAACAAACACAGCTGCGATGGAAAGATTATTTGTTATTCTGTACAATACATTATTTATATTATGTTCCAACAAAAAAATGTAACTGAACAGCTCGAAAGAAGATTCCTTGTTTCATTTCTCCTTGCTGCAGAATTCTAGATCCCTTTTGTGGATTATATGTTTTTAAGAGTAGGAGCATCTGTGGAAATGTTGCAGAGTATGTGAGGGGTTAGCCGGGACCGAAAGAAGGGACAGGCTGGGAGCAACCAACAGCAGCAGAGGTGAGAAGGCTCCTGAGAGCAACAGGAAGCAAATAAATCTCCAAATCAAACAAGCAGAGTGAGGATTGTGTGGAGTGTACTACAGCTCAGGGGCTCTGGAAATTGCTGGAGTAAGAGAATGCAAGAAAGGAGGAATAATGCATGCTGCAAAAAATATATGCGTGTGTGCGTAGTTTTCAAATTTTTTCTTTTAATAAATCTTTACTGTGAATTTTGTATGTTCTTCATGTTCTTAAAAAAGCTATGCATTTAGGCCTTGTCTGGAATTTAGTGAAACAACAAGAAGCATTCAGCACAAATCAAATTAAAAGAACACCCATTTAAACATTAAAAGACCCGATTTTTTTTCCTATGAGGGTGAATGAACAGTGGAACAGATTGTCCAGCAAGGCTGTGGAATCTCCATCCTTTGAGATATTCTAAACCTAACTGGACACAGACCTGAGGAGCCTACCCTAGGGGACCCTGCTTTGAGCAAGAGGTTGGACAAGGCCAACCTCAACCATTCCGTGGTTTTGTCTTGGGAGATGTTTTTTAGAGGGGAAGTTGTCATATTTATTTAAAATAAAAATATTGTTTCCTGTGTTTATTTAAGGACAAAAAAATATGGATATATCTATTACTAATGCTTGGCTGAAATATGCTCCCAGAACAAAAACCTAGCAGTAGCTAACATCCACATAAATATGCTGCTGCAGCAGTAGATCCAGGTGACTTCCACACACTGAAGGTGCAGGGACACAGAGGGCAGCAAAAGCCACCAGAGGTCACAAAAACTATTTAAAAGAACATGAACTGAGTAATTTATACTGCACTTGGGAGTCTTTCCATTTCCACCTATTCCCCTTGTTGGTGGTCTTAGGTCACCTCCCTTCCAAATATAAGGTATGTTTATCTTCTTTTCTTCCTGAGCCTGATTTCCAGCTCTGGTTTAGTCATGTGGAGATGATATCACTTTACAGAGAAAATTCCACTGTGATCACAGGCCATGGAAATGTCAAAGGCTAGTGAAAAATATAATCTCATGCTGGCTGAGAAATGTTTCCCTTGTGTTCCAAATATGGTCTCAGTGAGTGAGCAGGACAGAGTATGTGAGAATAAAGGTGAACAGCAATAGCAATAGTATTCGTCTTCCTCAAACAGATTCAGCAACTGGCTTTACAGTTTCCAAGATCCTGTTCACTGGGTTTTATGACAGGATTTGAGATGAAAGAGAAAAGAGAGTCTTTAATGATGACCCTGCCCCATGCAAAATATTATCATTACTTTCACTCCATCCTAATATCCAATCTCCTAACTTAAAAATTTGCAGTTTATTTTCTTGCTATTCGCTTCTTTACATTTGCCTTGTCTTTCACATGCAAATGCAGATGGAGAAATAAGGTTTCAAATGGAAACAGTCTTAAATTAAGTTCATTTTTCAGTTTATTAAGGTCATCCCACACACACCCATCTTATTTGCCTTTTTTGCCTAGAATGGCTATCTATGGGTTTTTATTTGATTCAATATGTCAAACTGCTTCCTTCAATCAGGGTAAAGGAATATATGTATGGAAGAAAGAAGATACAGCTCTGCAGACTTGCCAGGAGCTGCAGTGTTCAGTCTCATCATTCAGTGTACAAAATAGCTAAAAATTCTATTTGGAAACAAATTAACAAAAAAACCTCAACCAAACAGGATTATTTTTATCCTCTACTTTGTTTTAGCTGGAGTTACCACTTGTCAAGAACATTCTCAATAATTAGTTCTGCAGAAAATGATTCAAGATGCTTTTGATTCCTATTCCTTCTTAAATACTTTCAGGCAAGTTACACCAGCTACCCACGTCTCATATGCTAAATATGGTATTTTTCTACCTCAGTGCAATGGTAATAATGACTCAATATGATGCTACTGATGATGAGGCTCGTACAGGTCGTGGTGGATGAGATATGGCTTTACTATAGCATGAAGATAACTGTTATGGAATACTGCAAGTTACTCACTAGGACAAACCATTTTTATTTGCTGTTTTTAAAGAACAGAGAGAAAGAGAGTGAGAGCACCCACAAAAAAACTGAGAATGGTTAACATTGAAGAATAGCTGGTGACCAGAGTGTCTTCTATTAAGGCTGCAACCTGAGCTTCCTGCTGTCCTTAACCAAGGCAAAATCTCTAAATACCAGGCCTCTTAAATTAGTTCCTCTCTAGCTTCTCAGTTTAAGCTTCTCCACACTGGATTTTGTAGAAACATAGGATAACTTGGATATAAAAACATCTGTGTCATATCCTTTAATATATTTTGTGCAGTGACCACAGCAGAATAATTCTTTTGCTGAAGCCTCCAGTAAGAAATCTAATGATCCATTAAAACATCTCTACTTTAATGCATGCTCTGTCTTGCATCACAGAAATTCCCAGAGGAGGGAGGAAAGAGCATAGGATTTAGTTTTATGCAGCAAGAAAAAATGGGACATGTATTAATTTCCTTCCCCCCCTCTAACAAGGGTCTTTGGATATCATAATGACAGGGAATTTGCAATGAAAATTTGAAGAATGAGCTGATTGCATATGGCAGTTTACAAGATGTGTTTTAGTTACACAGTTAATTAAGGAAAAAGCAGTTATATGAGTTATGAGTTGCAGATATGTAGCTTCCTCCATAACCAGAAGAAACAGTCTTAGAGAATATACAGCTGGATGAAACTTCCTTTTTAACATAAATCATTTAATACATGAATTCTCCTGGTATGTAGGGCTGAACTTACAGAATGCATTTTGGATGCAGATGCTTATGCACGTTAGACAGTTCCAGTTCACCCCCTTCCTTCCTCTTTCTCTCTTTTCCTCATTCTCTCTGTCTTTAATTTTCCCTCCCTCCCTTCCTTTCTTCTCTCCTTCCTTCTTCCCTCGTTCCTCCCTTCCTTTCTCCATTCCTCCCTATCTTCCTTTCTCCATAATTTTTCCTTCCTTCCTTGTTTGCTTACTTCCTTCTTCTTTCCTTTCTCCCCACTTCTTTCTCTCTTTCTTTTGCAAAATCTCCTTTTATGCCCAATGTGGAATCATAGAATCATAGAATCACAGAATCACTAGGTTGGAAAAGAGCTCTTGGATCATCGAGTCAAACCATTCCTATCAAACACTAAACTGTGTCCCTGAGTACCTCATCTACCCATCTTTCAAATACCTTCAGGGATAGTGACTCAACCACCTCCCTGGGCAGCCTCTGCCGGTGCCCAATGACTCTTTCTGTGAAAAGTTTCTCCTGATGTCCAGCCTGAACCTCCCCTGGTGCAGCTTGAGACTTGTTCTCCACCCCCTCACCAGCTTCGTTGCTCTTCTCTGGACATGCTCCAGAGCCTCAACATCCTTCTTGTGGTGAGGGCCCCAGAACTGAACACAGGTTTCAAGGTGCAGTCTCACCAGTGCCGAGTACAGAGGGAGAATAACCTCCCTGGACCTGCTGGCCACACCATTTCTGATACAAGACAAGATGCCATTGGTCTTCTTGGCCACCTGGGCACACTGCTGGTTCATGTTCAGTTGGCTGTCAACCCACACCCCCAGCTCCGTCACCTCCGTGCAGCTTTCTAGCCACTCTTTCCCCAGTGTGTAGCACTGCATAGGGTTGTTGTGCCCCAAGTGCAGGACCTGGCATCTGGCCTTGTTAAACTTGGGTCTACAGCCCAGCAATCCAGCCTGTTCAGATCCCTTTGCAGAGCCTCCCTACCCTCCAGCAGATCGATACTTCCACCCAGCTTAATGTCGTCGCAAACTTACTTAGGGTGCACTCAATGCCTTCATCCAGGTCATTGATAAAGACATTGAACAGGGCTGGACCCAGTACCAAGCCCTGAGGAACCCCACTTGTGACCGACCTCCAGCTGGAGTTAACTCCATTTACCACCACTCTCTGGGCCCGGCCATCCAACCAGTTTTCCACCGAGGAGAGTGTGCGCCTGTCCAGGCCAGAGGCTGACAGTTTCTTAAGCAGAATGCTGTGAGAAACTGTGTCAAAGGCTTTACTGAAGTCCAAGACGACTACATCCACAGCCTTTCCCCCATCCAGTAGTTGAGTCACTTTGTCATAGAAGGCGATCAGGTTAGTTTGGCAAGACCTGCCTTTTGTGAACTTGTGTTGACTGGGCTTGATCACCCGGTTCTCTTGCATACGCTTCATGATAGTGCTCAAGATCACCTGTTCCATTACGACCTGGCACTGAGGTCAGACTGACAGGCCTGTAGTTTCCTGGATCCTCCCTCCAATTCTTCTTGAAGATGAGTATAATATCAGCCAGCCTCCAGTCCAGTGGAACTTCCCCAGTCAGCTGGAAGGACTGCTGGAAGATGATGGAAAGAGGTTTGGCAAGCACATCTGCCAGCTCCCTCAATACTCTTGGGTGGATCCCACCTGACCCCATAGACTTGTAAGTGTTTAATTGACCAAGCAAGTCTCTAACCACTTCCTCTTGGATCATGGGAGCTTTGTTCTGCTCCTCTAGCTCCTGGGTATGTACACAGAGGGAATAACTTTCCTTACTGTTAAAGACTGAGGCAAAGAAGGCATCAAGTATCTTAGACGTGTCCTCATCCTTTGTCGCAGTTGTTCCCTTTGCATCCAGTAAGGACTGAATATTCTCCCTGCTCCTCCTTTTATTGTTAATGTATTTATAGAAAGATTTTTTATTATCTTTCACTGACTTGGCCAATCTGAGCTCTAGTTGGGCCTTAGCCCTCCTGATTTTTCCTCTGCATTATCTCAATTCCTCCCTGCAGTCCACCCAAGACGCCTGTCCCTTCTTCCAAACTTCATAGACATTCCTCTTCTTTTTGATGTCCACCCATATCTCCCTGCTCAACCAAGCTTTTTTCCCTCTCCTCCAATAGTGGAAATTATATTTTAACATTTTTCAGAAAAAAAAAGAAGGAGTTAAAAATTCAGGATATAATTTTGGAATCCTAGTCTCTCTAGAGTAATTATTTTGTTAATCTGATGTGGCTTATTGAAGATTGTGTTTTGATAGGTTACCAGGAAATCTTAGTTTTGTGCAGGCACCTGAATTTTGGATAGGTAGGCTGAGGGAAGTGACGCTGCACAACCTGTAGTATCCAACAGCATGATGTGAAGCAGGCTAAAGGTCATTTCTGTGGAGGCAGAATGGTGAGAAGATGAATGCTATTTGTGTGAGGGATAGTTCAGATGACTTCATTACTCTTTCATTTTATGGACACTGGTTTCAAAGGCAGATAAAAGTGATTCAGAATGCACAAATGACAGGAAGGCTAGTCTCTGGCCAGCCAAGGTACAAACAAGCATGGTACAAAGTTTGTTTAAATGCCACTTTGAGTTGTTATCCCTGGCTCTGAAGAGCTTTGCAACTCTACTTGAGCCTGGAAATAAGCAAGATGCTCACTTTTAAGTCCAGACAAGAAATATTATTAGGATGTTCCATTAGGGTGTACTACTAAGATTCCTACGTTACAGGAGGATGTGCACAGATGCATTGCTACCTGAGACACTCTGCAGCCAGAAGTCCAGAACAGCATGATATAGACCCCTATGCATTAGTGGCAGTGTTCTACTGCTAGTGCTCAAATATTTCTGCATATTGCACACAATAATTTCAGGAGCAATCATATTTTTCTCTTATAGTCCTACTCTTGTGCTAGTGATGAGGGCTTTAATTTTACTTTAATCCGTACCCTCTGCTCGAGAGATCACACTCTGCACTCTTCTGTAAAAATAATCCTGTTCATCAGTATGATAGGTAAGTAATACTTTATGATAAGCCCAATGATGCTGTGAACTTTAATCATTGCTTGTAAAATATTCAGAGAGAACTGGCTTAAAGGAAGTGTGTAAAATGATACTGGCTGCTATTATGAGTTGTATCTCCCTGCAGATGCATATACCAAATCCTGCTAACATAAAATCTAGCATACAGTGAAACAAGAAGGACCTTCTCCAATGAATTATTATTCATTACATTATTTACTTAGGAAAAATATAGATACAGCATATGAATGTGTAATGTTAATGCACCTAGCTTTTTTTTGTTTCAAAATATTTTAAATTACTTTATAGTAAATGTGATTTACTGATTTTACCTTGGATGGAAGAAAATATCCTAAGTTACTAAGGCTTTATTTATATTAAAGAAATTTGCACCAACAAAACTTTGTCACTGTGAAGTTTCTACAGATATTTTTTGTAAAAGAAGAGATGGGCACTTTTCTGAGAGCACATGATTAAAAATGTGATAAAAACAGGATCATCAGTATGTTTGGTCCTTCTGAAGAGCACCAAACAGTACAAGTTTGCAGTGGATATTTAAGTTACAGTTGTACAGAATTCATTAACAAAGACAGAGCTTTTGTAACTATTCTGCAAACATTTTTAACATGTATATAGTCGCTCTTTTCCTGCAAAGCTACTAAGTGAAAAGAAGGTGAATGAAATGGGATAGAGAAAAGAATCTATAAATAATGAAGAATGGATTGAGAGTGGCCCTGAAGGGAAGGACTTAAGTATACTGGTGGATATAAAGCTGAACATAAGCCCAGAAAGTCCCAGAATCACAAAATGACCTGAGTTGGAAGGAACCCACAAGGATCATCAAGTCCAACTCCTATCCCTGCATAGCACAATCGCAAAATTCTTGCCATATGTCTCAGGGCATTGTCCCTGTGCCATGACTGCTTCCGTAGGGGAGGCTGTTCCAGTGCTCCTCCACTCTCTGAAGAACCATTTCCTAATATCAAACCTAAATCTCCCCTGGCACATCTTCCTGCTATTCCCTTGGCTCCTGTCATTGGTTGCCAGAGATAAGAGATCAGCACCTGCTCCTCTTCCTTTCTTTGTAAGGAAGCAGTAAACTGCCATGAGGTATCCCCTCAGCCTCCTCCAAGCTAAACACATCAAGTAACTTCAGCCACTCCTCATACAACTTCCCCTCTAGACCTTTCACCCACTTTGTGGCCCTCCTCTGGAAACTCTCCAGTAGCTTGATATCTTTTTTATACTGTGGTGCCCAGAACTGCATGCAATGCTCAAGGTGGGGCCACACCAGTGTGGAGAAGAGCGGGACAATCACTCCCTTGACTGGCTGGCAATGCTGTCCTTGATGCATCCCAAGACACAGTGGGCTCTCTTGGCTGCCAGGGCACACTGTTGGCTCATGTTCAGTTTGCTATCAGCCAGAACCCCCAGGTCCCTTTCTGCAGGGCTGATCTCCAGTCTCTTGCTCCCCGGTCTTTATGTATACCCAGGGTTGCCATGTCCTAGGTGCAAAACCCTGCACTTGCCCTTGTCTAACTTCATGTGGCTGGCAGTTGCCTAGCTCTCCAATTTGCCTAGATCCCTCTGCAGGGCCTCTTTACCTTCAAGAGTGTCAACAGCTCCCTCCAGTTTCATGCCAACAGTGAACTTGGCTAGCAAACCCTTGAGTCCTGCATCCAGGTCATTTATGAAGACATTATAAATACTGGTTCTAAGATGGATCTCCGCAGAACCCAACTAGTGACTTGTCACCCAACCAATTGTTCACCCATTGCATTGTGTGTTAATCTATCTGAATGATGGACATTTGTTTAGGACAATACTGTGAGAGACAAAGTCATCAAAGAGACAAAGACATCAAAGGCCTTGCTGAAATCTAGAAAGTTTACATCAACCATTTTTCCTTGGTCATCAGCTGCATGTTCCCTAGAGAGTTCTATATGTGCGGCTGCATCCATCCTTACAGCTGGAAGGGCTGTGAGGGTCACTGAAGGCACAACTGCAATGCAGCCAAATGTGTCCAGGGCTTCATCAAAAGAAGCATGGACAGCAGGACCAGGGAGGTGATTCTACCACTCTGTTCTTGTGAAATCTCACCTGCAGCACTGCACTCAGTTCTAGAGTCCTCGGCACAAGAAGGACATGGATCTGTTGGAGCAAGTCCAGAGGAGGGCCACAAAGATGATCCAAGAGCACCTTCCTTATGAAGACAGGTTGAGAAAATTATCCTGGAGCACCTCCTGTATGAGGACAGGCTGAGAGAACTATCCTTGAGAAGACAAGGCTCTGGGGAGACCTTATAGCAGTCTTCTAGTACTTCAAGAGGGCCTACAAGAAAGCTGTGGAAGGGCTCTTTATCAGGGATTGTAGTAATAGGATGAGGGGTAACAGTTTTAAGCTGAAAGAGGGTAGATTTAGATTAGATATTAGGAAGAAAAATTTTACTGTGAGGTTGTAGAGGCATTGACACAGATTGTCCAGAGAAGTCATGGATACCCATCCCTGGATGTGTTCAAGGCCAGGGTGGATAAGCAACCTGGTCTAGTGGAAGGGGTTGGAACTTGATGGTCTTTAAGGCCCTTTACAATCCAAACCATTATATGATTCCACAATTCTATAATTCTATAATCAAACAAATTCAAAGAAACCCTCCTTCTCTCTCCTTCTTCCCTAATATTTTTGTCATATGCACTCACACACACAGAGTCATTTTTTGTAATGCATTCACAGAGTTATGAAACATATATCATATGCTCTGAAAGCAAACATTTTTTTCTCTCTGTCTTCCACTGTGGTAGAAAAAGGACCACTAACAAAACAACTTAAGAGATTTGTAAATATTCATAAAAAATTCTGCGTGGCAAAAAAAATGACTTAGCATAGTACTCTACTTATCAAAATACTGTCAGTGTGCTTTGTACATTATACAAAAACGTATCTTTACTGAGAAGATGCTATTTTGCAGTGTCACTGGGTTTCACAGTGAAGTGGACGACCTGCAGAGAAGCTTGCGTACCCAATTAACCCCTTTTAACTCTATGCAATTACTGTTCACATCCGTTACACTTTTGATGAAGAACAAGCATTAACAATCACACCATGAGCCAGTACAAAATTAAAACTTTAGCAGCAGTAGTGCAGCTGCTGCCAGGATGTAAGAAAATAGTAAGAGTAAGATATTGAGTCATCATATCACCCAGCACAGAAGTTTTACAAAATGAAAGAGGTTGTGCACCACTGGGCTGATTGTTTGGGCAAGTGAAGAGGGTATGCAAGGAAATGAAGTTTCAGTCTGCAGCTCAGACACGGGCTAGATTTCTTGCTCTCATAAATCCAGCTATATTAAATCTAATTGCTATCTTCTGTTCTTGCACTGTTAGGTAAGTAGTGCATTGTTCCTATTAGAATCCAGAACAGAAAAATGCCCCTAAGACATGGGTTCTTGGTTGCTCTCTCTTTGTGATGAATTGAGCTGCTGAGAATAGTGTATATTAGAAAAGTAGTCTAACAAATACATGTCTTGCCTGACTTGTTTATTCTTTTAAGCACAGTTCTCAGTTTCTGAGGAGAATCAAGTAAATATTCAATGTCCATCTAAAAGCAAGATGAACTTATCAAACTCCTTATATAAGACAATGTCAGAAATCATAGAATCATACAATCATAGAATCATAGAATAGTTAGGGTTGAAAGAGACCTTAAAGATCATCTAGTTTCAACCACCCTGCCACGGGCAGAGACATCCCACTAGATCAGGCTGCCCAAGGCCCCATTCAACCTGGCCTTGAACAACTCCAGAGATGGGGCTTCCGCAGCCTCCTTGGGCTACCTCTGCCTGGGCCTCACAACCATAATGGTGAGGAAATTCTTCCTGATGTCTAGTCTAAATCTGCCCCTCTCCCATTTGTACCCATTCCCCCTCATCCTATCCCCACAAGCCTTTGTGAATAGCCCCTCTCCAGCTTTCTTGTAGGCCCCCTTCAGGTACTGGAAGGTCACTATAAGATCTCCTCTGAGCCTTCTCTTCTCCCGACTGAACAAGCCCAACTCTCTTAGCATCTCCTTGTAGGAAAGGTTCTCCAGCCCTCTGATCATCTTTGTAGCCCTCCTCTGGACCCATTCCAACAGCTCCATATCCTTCTTACACTGAGGATTCCAGAACTGGACACAGTATTCCAGATGTCTCACAAGAGAGGAATAGAGGGGCAGAGTCACTTCCCTCGCCCTGCTGGCCACGCTTCTTTTGATGCAGCCCAGGATACAGTTGGCCTTCTGGGCTGTGAGCTCACATTGCTGGCTCATGTTGAGCTTCTCATCAACCAGCACCCCCAAGTACTTCTCTGCAGGGCTGCTCTCCATCATATCATCTCCCATCATGTACTGAAATAAATTGCTTGCTTTGAAACCAGAGTGCAGCAAAAGAGTAGCAATAAAACAGAAGTTTAGCCATTGTTTTCTGATTTTCAACAGTGAAAAAATGAGATGCATCCTGAGAACGGGAGTCCAAAACCTCTCTACCTGGAGAATTTGACGGTCTTAGACAGAAATTTTGGGTGGTGCACACTTGGATACTAAAGAACAAGGCAGAATGTGTGGCAAACTTAAGGACATCTCCACTGTGACTAGTATGTGCAGTGTACATCATGCTGGCAGGTCAGGTCAAGGAGAGATGCAGTTGGCACTTTCACTGTGCTGTCAGGAAAATCTGCAGGAAATCTGCAGGAAGTCTGCAGGAAATCTCTTCAATAAAAAAGGTACAGAGATTACAAAATTTTAGAAAGACTTACAGAAACTAAAGTCTTTGAGGGTATGTTGCTCAGCAAAAGTATTAGAACATTTTTGTACTTGTCTTTCTATTGAGTCAGCTCACTCCGACTCTATTGAGTCAACTTGTCCTGTAGCTGCGTGGTCATTGGACCTGACACAAGGTAAACTGCAATAGCGTATGCTTAGGAGCATGAGGGGAGATTTTTTCTCTGCAAGTTCCTATTAGCTGTTGTATCAAACTGAATTAAATTAATATTTTCAAAACAAACAAAGAAAAATAAATGGGAAGTCCTAGAGTAGAAGTCTGCAAGTAATACTCTGCAAAGCAGAAAGAGCTCAGCCACTCTACAGCAAATAAAACAAGAGTAAATGCCTAAAAGCAATGAAATCAACTTGATGCATTATAGCTACACTTGCACCCAGAAAACTGATATCAGCTAAGTAGAATTATGAATAAAATAAAAAAGAAATTACTTGCATGCCATTTTATGGTGATCAGAAAAAGAACTAGTAGGTATATAGATATTGTAGAGTTACTACTGACTGCACATTCCAGAGAGCATTCTTTGTAAACCGCAGCTTCTGCTCAGCTAGAGCAACATCGGAGAGCCAGAAAAGCTTTTAAAAAACCCACATATGGAAGTGTAATATGAGCCTGCAAATTAAAGACATACTTCACTTATCTCATGCCAATTTACAGAAAATAAAAATAATAGAGAAAAAAATAAAGAAAAGGAAACTTGGAAGAAAAGCTAGTAGAAATAAAAAATGTTGCATTTTAGTTTTTAAAAAGAAAGAATAAAATGTAGGTGACTTATTCCAAACCAGTTTCTGTTGATTTTGGAAGGAAGATGGCAAAATGCTGACTGATATTGGCTTACACTGAATGATAAAAACAAAGTGTCTCAGTGAAAATGCATCCAGAGAACCAGAAGAAATTTGATCAGCTTATTTCATGACTGTACTGAAGGTGGACAATATTTAATTTGAAGTAGAAGTTACAATTCAAGATTTCATACACTAAGCCTTTCAGATATGTTTGAAGCCTGACCTAAATTATGTATTGTAGGATAAGTACACTTCAGGATAGTCTTTCTGTGTGCAGATTTAAGTATTAGAGAGTAATATATGTTTGAAATTCGTTGTTGATAAGACATAGTTAATTCATCTTATGCCAAGTGGCTTACTCTACTGTGAGCACTGAGACCAAACTAACAGTTAAAAAAGATTTTTTTCAAGAAAAAGGAAAAAAAATCCATGGGTAAATTAGATCAGGAGACAAATTCTTGTTAATGATAGGTTGTTTTTCCTTCTTTCCATTCTTTCTATTTTTATGTTATTGAAACACCAATAGATGTTATGATTCAGACAAAAATACTTTGACACCATACAGGTACTATAAAAATAAATAAATTGGCCAAAATCTTACTACTCAATGCATATAAGTAATCACTTAGTACAAAACTAAAAGAAAAAAAAATTAAAAACCTGCATATGCATTTCCAGGTAAACTTTATTTGATCATCTCTTTCATAACTGTGTCTTAATTAGATTGTAATAGCCTCAGGGACTGTGTTAATTTTTTAATAAGTTTGTAGAACCTGGCCTGAATATTAAATAGCCCTTCAGCATAGTACAGTGATAAGAGTATTAGGAAGTGCCATCAGTATTAATTACCATAGTAAATGCAAGAGTTTCTCCAATTATATATTTTAGAACCCTACAAGCTTGAAGGAAATCGGGCAGATCAAGTTAGAATGAGTGACATGGGAATCTGGAAGTATTTGCTCCCACTGAAATAAGGCTACCTCTGCAGGCAGGAGCCTGTGTTCCTTAGAAGCTACCAGAATGTAAACACAGCCTTGTACCACTCCCTTTTTCTCAGCCATCCTTTTTTTTCAGTGTTTTCACTTGATAAAAAAAGTTATCCTGACAGGTCAGTATCACCAGGATTGTGGTGATAAGCTGGTATTCAGGGAACTTCTGATTCACAAGTCCAGCACAAAGTTACCTTGACAGCCACAGGAATGAGACTTACCCAAGTGTAAGAGGCATTACAGCAAAGCGAAGAGACTCTACATCTTCCTCAGTGACATGGACAACAAATAAGTTGTGTGGAGTAAAGTGCAAGTTTCTTTGATATCTTTATTGACTTGCAGCTGCCCTACAAACTGGAAGGATGACATGTGCTCCATGTTACAGTCTTGGCTTCTTTGCAGCTGCAATCACATTTCTTTACATTATTGTATTTTGGCACTAGGAAAATATTATAATAAATGAAGTGTTTCTTTCAAAGTTTCAGACACCAAGACTATTTTTTTTTATCCTGCTTGGCAAAGGTGGCTTTAATTTGACTTGCACAAGTGCAAAAACCTGTCCCCTCAGAAGTTGGTCAAGCTATTAATTTTATAGCAAGGACAACAGAGTACAGTAAAACCTTTTAACAAAGCCAAACAGCTTAACCTAATTAAATTGCTGTTTTGACAGGTGGTTTAATGTGGAGTGAATGCTATTGAGAATGGCTACAGAGTCATATATGATGAGTGTCTCTGTGTTTATGTGTGCAGGTGAAAATGTGACTGTGCAGGGGGTGACAATAGATCTGTCTCCATAAAGCATTTTTTTCCCAAAAAGCTGCAGCTGTTCAAGATTTATAGATTTATTTCAATTAATTGTGTCAGATATATTGACTCAGGTGAATGACTTCACTTGGACTACAGTAAAAGAGAGATGTTTATGAAGGTATAAGATGTCATGCATCAGGGAAAATGAGTTGTGCATTCTACAAGGGGAAATGACCCTTGTAGTAAATGTATAAACATTGTCGTTAGAGATCTGATTTCTGGTTCTGCTCAATATCACAAAATATCTTTGCCCTACTAAGAAGGTGTGTTTGTAATAAGAGGTAATGAACATTTAGGTCTCCAAAAGCATGCTGACTGGGCTCTGAATCCATTAGGTTTTCAGCAGTTTGACACAGTGAGCCAGGTTAGCGGTTTCAATCCTGCACAGGGAAGTTTCCCCTTGCCATACACCTCCTTTCTGCATGAATTGCCAGACTCCTTTGTGCAAGTGCTATATACGCAAGTCTGGCTTGCAGAGATCTAGCCAGATATTGTTAAATCAATGAAGGATTGAGAGTCTAAACCACTATGTAGTCTTTCTATCCACTTCTATTTAGTTCATATAGGTCCCTAGTATTTAATCTTGACCTGTAAAGTCTTGCATTCTCAAGTATTTTGATGCTGTGTTTATTGTCAAGGAGGAAACTGTACACTTTCAAGGAATATCGACTGTTGCCATAAGGTGGTGACAATTCAGTTTTAGTATCAGAACAAACACATTGTAAACAAGGTAATCTGCCAAAACTGTGTTATGATTTTGGCTGAGTTCACCTGTCATGCTAAGAAAGTAAATTTCCTTCTGGAAAAGTAAAGCTGTTATAGCAATCATATTTGTGCCTTTGAAGATTTTGTTTGGATCTGTTGGGCTTCGTTTATTCTCTTTATATAGTGCTTGCAGTCCTGTAGTTGGGCAGAGGATACACTACAATATATATTTATTAAGCTCCATTTTTTAATATCTGCCTAGAATATTACTGACAGGCTAAGTGAGCTGGAGTTGTTTAGCCTGAAGAAGAGAGGGCTCTGTGGAGGACTCATAGCAACCTTCCAGCACCCAAAGGGAGTCTGCAAGACAACTGGGGAGGGACTTTTCACAAGGGCATGTAGTGATAGGAAAAGGGAGAATGGCTTTACATCGAAAGGAGGAAGATTTAGCTTAGAAGAAGAAATTAGGAAGAAATTCTTCATGATGAGGATGGTGAGACACTGCCACAAGTGGCTTAGGTAAGTTGTGGATGCTCCATCCCTAGAAGCGTTCAAGGCCAGGTTGGATAGGGCCTTGAGCAGCCTGGTCTGGTGGGAGGTATCTCTGCCAGTGACAGGAGGATTGAAAGTATTTGTAAAGTCCCTTCCAATCCAACTCATTCTATGATTCTATGGTTCTATGATTCTATGATTCTATGATCATAATTAGTTTTGAAGAATAAGCAGGCTTCTTTAGGTCCACACTCAGCCTTCAGCACTCCGATTCTCAATCTGCTGATATTTACAGAAAACTACAGCTAATTCTGTATTAGCTGTAGTATCTATTATGACACTGAGACAGAAGAAATCCTTAATTACTTAAACATTTCTCTTAGGCCTGATGGTTATTTCTTTTTGTGTGTGTGTGAATGTCAAAGGAGTTATACAACAGGGCCTGGTGGATTTGAAGCAAGGAGAGAATCTGCAGCGGGTTTGTAACTATCCACCTGAGTGATTTCAGGTCCACCTTCAGTATCCCCTCTTCAAATTTCATGTAGACGCTTTAATCCTTGTTTCATATTTAGAAAGTATTTTCTGTAGAGATTCAACAAATTACTTCAACATGCTTCCATTTATAACACGCTTGTAACTATTTTGTACTATGATGCCTACAAGAAACTTTAAAACTCAGGCTGCTGCTATCAATGAAAATCACCTACCAAGTTAATCAATAGTCTCACTGTTTCTTCATGCTCCTTAGGCTTGCTGAATCTATAAGTTGTCCCTGTGGCTGTGTCTCTCTTTTCTGCTCTCAGATGTGCTTAGCACAACAGTGTGCCAATGAGCAGAACTCTGAAGTTCTTAAGGGACAGAGAAAGTAAACAATTTTCTTATGTGTGCCTCAGTTTTGCCCATGCAAAGGCGAGAATAATACAAGATCATTCATAAAAGCATTCTGAAGTGCACTGAAAAAAGACTAGTGCATCCTAGGGATAATTCTCAATCCGATCAATAGTAAAATCCAATTTCCACCCATCAGTCAAAATTCTTATGAACACAGACCCTACTTATGTAATAAGCTAGATAGCTCTTGCTGATTTATTTCCAAAATAAGTAAAATTAAAGCATAAGGAAATCTATCAGGACATTTTTCTTTTTGGAAAAGGTATAATAAAAGAAGTACCAGCTTATCTAAAACATTTCACTAAGTTTTAGAAACTTTGCCAAACATTAAATCCGTATGGGAACCCAGGCTCCTCAGTCATTCAATCCTAAATCTTCACCTGTTCTGTCTGATAAAGAGAGCATTTCAATGCTAAACACAACTTGTGAACTTTTAGCCAACATCTAGAAACTAGTCACTCATTAGCTACAACTGTATCACAGGTTAAATGTTTTTTAGAGTAGTGTAGGTTTGAATCAAGTTAGTGATTAAAATGGAAGAACATTTAAGCAAATGAAAGAAGAATTTAGAGGTCAAGCAGAGTAAAGAAATATTTTGTACAATTGATCAAATGGAGACAGGAAAGAAAATACAGATTAATGTTAAGTGAAACATAGTATAATCTCATATGATAGAGGAGGATTCTAAATTCTAGATATTTCTGATTTATGTGTACACATAAAACTACCTTTTTTTTTATATAACTATGTCTGAATATTTTGCCCTTGGTCTGGCTATTAATCATTTTCTTCTACCTTAAGAATCTCAGTTTTGTTGTATCTTTGGCTGATCCAATAGATGAACGCCAGTCACTAACAGGTTAAAAAGCCCAGGTAGTCTGTTTCATTATACCTGAATCCAAGAAACTATGTTGTCCACTTCAGTGGCTGGAAAAAATTTTCCTTTTTGTCCAAACGTGCCTGAATTTTGTGGGCAGCTAGTAGTCCTACAAGAGTCTTTACCAGAACAGTCTGTTAGCTATGCAGTGCACCCACAGGGCCTCAGGTATAATGAGAGACTGGGAGAAAGCAGAAGTTAATGCAGGAAAAGTGGAGAAGGAAGGAAGAGAGGACAGAGTCAGGATTTTTACCTGTTTCCAACAGGAGTACAAATGAAGGTGGTAAACCAAATCCATTGCTTTATCGCCAATGCTTGGGGAGTTGACTGGAGTAATCCCACAGAATGAACATGCTGGCAGGAAGCATAGAAGACTCTCAATTCCTGTAGGTTTCAAACAATAACAAGGAAATTTCAGGACAACACAGACTTGGAACCTACTGTGTTTAGTGACAAGTTAATTCAGAAAAAAAATGTTTCTGCTTAAAGATATAAGATGTCTTCTGTTTTCTATGGCTTCAGGTTCTACTGGTAATGAAAGCAAGAGTGTTTTACTGCAGAGAGAAAGGTTGGAATCCACTGTAATCTTGGCATACGTGTAAGGAAAAACAAATATTAAATGGGGCAAGGCCAAGGCCAGAACTGCAGGTAAAAGGTCTAGAGAAAAGACTCTCAGAGAGAAAGTACAAATCCTTGAACTTGTGCTATCTGCAGCTTGCCCAGGGACTGGGCTGCAATCAAACAGAAATGTCATCATTTATCTGCAATTAACTCTAAAGGCAGAAGTACTACAGTTTAAAAACAACGAACCGAACATCTCCTTTTGACATAGGTTCAAACGTGTTCTGTTACAGCAAATCTACAAGGCTGCTTAAAAATTTGCTTCTGTAACATATGTTCCTCAAGAGAATAGAACACCCATCCATGATGTTTAATGGGACTCATTCCGTTTTTCATTTTTCATTGTGAAACACCCATAACTGCTCTACAGTTAAGAAAAGTTAAAGGTCTGGTTTTCTGCCAGCCATCTTTCAGATGACCCCTTTCATAACCTGCTTCAAACCCAATCTTTCTGATACTTAGCATGCCTCATCATAACTCCTCCAAATACCAAACAAAAAAACCAAGCAAGGCATTTTTAATTGATTGCATGTCATAAAATGCATATATCTTATATTTAAAACAGAATAATCCCAACTTTTCTTCCCTATTCTACCTTCAAAAATTGTTTTCCTTTTAAACCCTAGATTTGTGTTAATATTTGAACAGGATAGTGTAGGAGGTAGAAAGATACAAAGAGACCAAGAAATATTTTTTCATATATACATACTGCAACAGTGGAAAGCAAAATACCCCACCAATGTAACAGGCCTGATTTTAATTTACACAGCTCTGGCAGCATAAAAAATCTTAGAGTGGGCATAAATTTTATTTAAATACACTTTAGGGTTCCTTTCTGTTGCCAGAATGTGTAAATGAGCCTTTATGTAAATAAGAAACAGGGCTGATGTATTTCAGGATTGTGTTTCTTTGGAAATCTTTACTATACTTAAATTCCTCATTTTTTGACTTCTGGGACCACTCGCAGGTTAAGTGTATGAGATTCTTAGTCTGAATCAACAATAAGTGAAATCATCTGTATACATCCAACAGCTTATTTCCGTTACAGAATAAAAGAAATAAAGATTGGGCAGGTAGACCTGAAATTTTCAAGACAGTAGGAATATTATTTTGATTTGGAACTAGCAAATCTGAGATACTTCTTAAAAGGCAAGTTAGGTGCCAACAACATTTCTGCCATTTCCCATACTGTTACCATATTAATGCCTTCCAGAGATACTT
The DNA here is from genome assembly GCF_017976375.1 of Cuculus canorus. Taxonomy (NCBI): domain Eukaryota; kingdom Metazoa; phylum Chordata; class Aves; order Cuculiformes; family Cuculidae; genus Cuculus; species Cuculus canorus. The sequence goes on from NC_071405.1 coordinate 21,298,417, forward strand.
TAACAAGTGGGAAAAAAAAGAGAAATTGAAAGAACTGAAAAGTTCCCCAAAATTCATAATTATTTCTGCTTATAAAAGAAACTTCATAGTAACGATGACAAAATGGATTATTTTGATGAAGCGTTTATGGAAACATGATGAGCAATCATAATGACTAAAATTTATGTAGTAACTTTTCTCTGTCTTCCTAGAATTCAAATTGCGATGTAGCCACATTAAGTTCTGAAGGCCTTTACTCTGTCATAAAGGATGAGGAATCTGCTGTATCTTCCAGATAAAATTCATTATTCTTCCATTTTAGTATATTTTATATTAACAACACTTGAAAGTATCACTGATTATTTTCTCTGTGGGCTTAATAATAACTTAGATGTTGATTTTTATTAATGCTAACCTTAAAGTGTGCAAGTAATTACCTTTTCCGAAGGTTTGGTTTTTTTTCCAGGCACATGTCAGTAATAAAATAAGTGTGTATGTTCCCCATGCAACATCAACATGAAATGACGCAGTCAGGTTTTTAATATCACAATTGTCAAATTAATCATGTTTTAAAAGACAGTATAAGAGCATAACAACTTTTTGCAAGGAATAAATTTTTATTTTTGAAATTTTTAATAATTAATTATTAAACAGAAATGTTCTCCTATACTAAAAAAAAGGGGGAAGGAAAAAAAAGCAAAAAAGGAAGCAATGAAGCTTAAAATAATAATTGATGGTATTGATGTTGCAATATATTAAAGGACTTCTTAGTAACCAGGTTTCTGGGTGTCCATGATGAAGCTGGGAATATTTCATTTCTGAAGCCACCCTTCGGAATCACTGGTTTCAATGTCCGGGACGCTAGCAGTGGTTACAAGAAGTAATTCAGGTGGCCTGTCTGAAATGAAACGTTGTTTTGTCTGGGAATGAATTCACAAGAGCACTGTTCCTATAACAGGCACCAGCAAACTTCCCAGCCAAACATCCAAGTGTTAAATACCTGCTTAGTGCTCAACAAGATCCCAGCTGCCGGATGGTGGATCTTGGTTTCCCTTCTGGTGCATGAGGAGAGACAACTGTCACCAAGTCACAGTGTGATCTGCCCCCACTCATTCATCCAACAAAAAGTACGAAGTGGGTGAAGCCTAAGATACTTAATAAAAACTGCTATGTCTTTAGCTCTAGAGTTTGGGGTAGAGGTAGGATTATAGTTGAGAAAAACAGAACTCCAGCTGGATCGGAGCAGGAGAGCGAATGCCAAAGGAAAGAGTCAGCGGCAAAGTGAAATGTCCTTCGGAAACCCCTTCCGTGCCCCAAACACCAGCTGGAGCACTTGGCTTCCTCTTTCAACCCAAGCCCCAATCCCAAACATAAACATAACTGAAGGCTAAGCCAATGTCTTCTCAGACAAAAATATTAGGGTTGGAGTAGAAGGAGGGAGGTCTCAGGACCCATAGATAAAATTGGGCTGAGAAGAGTTTGCCAATGTAAAGTGGAGGCTGCTACGGGAGATCCACCAAAGCTCCTCATCTTTGTATGAGGAGCTACAGCCTGTCTTTCCTGTGTCAGAAACTGTCTGGAATCTCAAGTGCATATTTTCCTCTTAGAAAGGTATGTAAATGGTTTGACTTATCTGTTTGGAGGCTTTTAAGTCATTACAGAGAAGGCTTGGTTGCTGTGTTGAAACAAAATACAAGCTGCATGCAAGCACTGTAGCCTTTCAGTAGGCCTTGTTGGTGTAGGCTTAGCAACATACTCATATGGCTTCTGGACTGATGCTGGGTTATGTCACTTATCTTAGTGCTCATGGAGTTGACATACGATGACGTTCTCTGATCCTTCTATACATACCTTCCACATTGCTTCTTAAGGTAAAGGTCAGCTCCAATATTTCATAAAACTATGACGAACAATCTCACTTTATTACATTATCAATACAAAGGAGATTTTGTAATGAAGCATTTTGAAATTGAAATTAGTTCTCACATTTTTATACACAGACATGTTACACTTGGACTTCTTTAAGGGAATATGTGTCTAGTATTTGTAGTACACTGAAGTAAGTGAAAAATTGTTGTAATCAAGCTGCCTTACAGTACCTGCAGGGCATTGAGTACTGCGATCCATTGGCTACTTCAGTGACCTGTGGATATGTGTTTTCCTATGATAACTTTTTAAATAGGTTAGTTGAAGATAGAAGATTTCCACTACTTTTTTCTCTCTCAGGCATTTCTAAATGCTGAAATTATTTCCCTCAGCCAGGGTAAGAAAGGGCCAAATTGCCTATGCATGTAGCAGAGATAGACAAAAGCCTCTGGCAATTTCAGGAATATACATATCCTAAAACAGATCCACAACTACATTTCTTCATAAAGTCTCATTTCTGAGCAGGCACCATGGGCAGTGGTGTGTATCTGTACTTCTTTCTGCTCAAGATTAGTAGATTTAAAAATATACAATTAATGCATGGCAAAATGCTGTAATGAAGAAATCATTATTACACCTATTTCATACTGAGCCATGAAATGTTTAAATGTCTAGTCAAAGGTGAAATTCATTGGCAGACCTGGGAGCAAAATCCAGTGCCCTGAATGAGAGCCCTTTGCTCCAACTGTAGAAAACATTTCTGCAATAATTTATCCACAATCCACTCTCTATTGATATTGAAGGAAACAAAGACAAAAATATTTTCACTGACAATAGGACAAAAGGTGATGGTACATCTATTTCAGGAGATTAAATTTTGTCATATCTGTCCAGACCAGGGCCAAGAGACAAGGAAGGGTCCCAGTGTTGTACTTGAAGTGATAAAAGAAGGAATGCAATTAACTTGTCAAAGATCAGAGAAAGCCAAGGTTATTTCCCTTTGCTGATACAGAGGCACAGGAAAAGAGAGAATGCTCTTTTCATATGTTCAGTTTTTAAGTAAATACTCCATTCTGAGGAGCAAAGGATATCCATTTTGTATTGAAAATGTAACCACTAGAGGGTATCTTTGTTCAAAGTCACTACACAAAATTTCCAGGGCTTTGAGCAGTGCTAAATGACACACACAAATCTTGCATTCACATGCACTAGGTTAGATGAAGGAGGAGAATAATAAACTGTCATTGCCTTGACTGGTTATCTTCTTCATATATTCTCCTGCAGATTCTTGGCTGTCTTGCCAAAAAGAAATTGTCCCTGTTAGAAGAAAAATAAATGATTTCACTGTAAAAATGCATTATAATATATTGATATGTATTGATTCCCGTCAGCTGTATTATTTAACATCACAGTGAAGGATTAATATTATTTACTGCATTTCTAAGTTAACCCTTTAAATATCCACAGCTATAACCTGTCAAGGTATATTAGCCTTGAAGCTTAAGCCACTTAAATGGTCAGAGTTATTGCCAAGGTCAAATAAATACACAAGTAGAATTTATTTGTTAGATGCTTCCTGCTTATTGAGTGCTATTTTGAGGTCTGATTTTGAGGTGTTGTTTGGATCCGTGTGCAGCAAACTAAGGACAAGCTGTAAATGATGGAAAAATGTTACTTTCATGATAATTTGAAACCTATCCCATGTCTAATAAACAAAATGTGAGCACAATATTTGCTACAGTTTGAACTCCAGAACTTTCTATAGAAAATAATGAGCCTATAAACTTCTTATCTCTATCTTAGTTTCCTCAGCTAAAAAAATCGTAATGTTATTTAACTAATCTTCAGGACGGTAATAAAACGAGACAGCTGTTATACCTTCAGTCCTTAGAAGATACTGTCTGCAACAAGACATATGGTCAAAATTCACCTGTATTTAGAAGGCCATACAGCATCCTAAGTTCTCTTACCAAAAGTATCCAAGGGAGTGATGAGGCCCTCTTCACTTTCTGACCAACTTTGGTTTCCCAAATCAAATAGCACAAAATCTATTTGTCAATGAACAAACAGGACATATAATACAAGTATAGGCCAAGGCTTAAGCTCAATACAACAAGGATTCATAGATGGTTATGTTGCAAAACTGAAACTTAAGTCACCTGAGGCATAGTACAACTTGATAAGTACTGCCTCACAATATTATATAAGATGCAAGGATAATTATTTTTCTGATTTTGTAAGTGAAAAGATTTAAAATGAAGCAGATGAACCATGACAAATTGTACTGAATTTCTCTCACACAGTTACAGTGACTTGGAGGATCTGTCCTGGTCAAACACAGTTCTGAAGAATCTGGTTCTGTAAACACAAGTTTTTTTCCCTGGCATCTTCCTCAGCACAACCCTGTTTTAGCCTCTGTTCTCCAGAGAAGATTTAGCAGAACAAAAACCCCAAGGCCTTTGTCTGTAGGACCACTGAACATTTTGATTCCAACTTCAGGAAAGCATTCCTTGTAACTACTTATTGACATTTATGTCATGAAGTTTCTGTGCTTTGTTGCAGTGTAACAGTACAGCAAATATCTGGCTTCATTGAAGCTGAACTTTCTGAACCCAAGCTCTCTCACTACCCAAACTCGATAAGGGTTCTTTAGTATTTTCTTGCTCTGTTACATAAAATCCCTTTACTCTGACTTAAGAAAAAGCCCAAGGAATAATATATTGCAGGGTCAACACAAAGTTCACAGTGAGCAGCCACTGAAATTTAACAGCTGAGTGCTTTATTTCTTTAAACCTAAAAGCAACTGACTCTGCTTCCTAAATTATAATTAACCATTACAGATTTTTAAAAAGAAACATTGTGCAAATAATCATGTGAATCAAACAAAATATACCAGGATCTGGATACGGCTTTATCAAATTCCTTTATTTGATAAAAATAATGTCATTAGGAGTAGGTGCATCCTGAGATGGGTTTTGTCTCCGCCAGCTCTTGATGCTTCCTTTTGGGTGACTGGTATAAATGCTAATTTAAGACATGCTGAGCATTAAAGAGAGAATTAAATATTTAGGAAACTGTAGTAGGAGTTGTCATTAGATGTACTGAAGTTATAAAGGGCTTGCAGCCAACTGCATAGACCTACTTTAAACTTGGATTGAACATGAGCCACCATAACCAAAAGAAGAAAGTAAGTGGTAATGCATAAAGTTAAGAAGAAAGACTAAAGAATGAATTAGAAGTCAGATTTCTTTAGTACACCAATTTCCTATTTGAAAAAGAGAATAAATCATATGGTTCAAGACTAATTTTTTGGTGTTGCACATACATATCGAGTCAAAACTTAGGAGAGAGAAAATAGTCTGGAATAAGTAGTCAGTGTATAGAACAGAGTGATTCAAAAATTATGGTTAAGACATGTAATCAAAAAGCCTCAAGTTCCACTGAGAAGATGATTGTAAACTTTGGCTCCATGAGTACTTAAAAAAATCTGGACAATTCATGTTGATGTCTATATGAGACTGACCGCTTTCAAAAATATGACCATTGAACTCAGGGGGGCTACTTAACTGAACTAAGATACTTACATCAACCTGGAAATACATAGTGTAATACTCTTACAGAGAAACAATACAGAACTTAGGTATTCAATATAAGAACACAATCTTGCAAGCAGAAAAACCCTTAGAGAACTAGGTAACGGGGACAGGAATGAAAATTAATGCATTTAATGCTGTATGGAAGCTGAACAGAACAGGGAAATATGAGACATTTTAGAAAAAGACCATATTGGTAGACTCTTCTACAATATGCTTCAATAATAATTAAATAATTAAATAATAATTAAACTCTATTTATAAACCGTCTCAATTGGAAAAGTGCTTAGAGTTCTGAATAATCATCATAATGCCGTGCCTGACGGACAAAACCCTGAAGACCTTATGTATACCTCTCAATCTTTCATGAAACCAGAGCCACGCTGTTATCATGATAAAGAGAACTTCACAGTTTTAAACAAGCAAACAGTAAGGCCTAATGAACTCGACAGATAAGAGAGAAAAAGAGACAGCAGGATGATTCCCAAGAAAATCAAGATAATTCGTTAGAGGATGCATGGAAAATTACTTTAGATGCAAGTAGCCTTGTTAAACACTGATTGAAGAACACAAAAAATTACTATAATATCTTGTTTCTCATATTGTAACTTTTTCATAGATGACTTTTGGAAATGCAGATTATTGTCTAGTAATCAGTGGCGTGCAGATGAAAGACAATTAGATAGAACTGTATTTGCCTTTCAGATTGCTGTCACTGACTCAATAGAACAACTATAATCTCTTGCTTTTAATGTTGTCTACCTGCACTCTATTTTCTTAGTGTTTCACAATGGTTTATTGCTTGTTATCAAAATAATTGCTGAGGTCTTCTGTGCATATGTGATCTTCCCTTCTCTATTATTTTTTCATCCTTACTAAGATGGGCTCAAGTCTTACCTTTTGTCTTTCTGGAATAAAAATGAAAAAGTAGTAAGGTTGGGTTTTTTTACAGAAGGATATTAAATAGCTCAGGTTAGTCTCAAGAATATAAGAAGGAGGAGTGAGGTGAAATTGAGAGAAGGAAAATTTAGTTTGACTATCAGGATACAATTTCTATAATTGAAATTTATGTCGGAAGAAAAATTTCCTAGGGGAACCAATAGAAATAATGCAAAACTCATTTCAGTTATTTGTGGCTGAACTAAACCAGATGACCTAATGGCTCTTCACCTCAAATTTATTTTACTTCATGAAGCTGTATTACACAGCCTTTTAAAATAAGTATATGAATAGCATCTTTATTCAACAGCTTTTTTCACAAAATGATTACCAAACAGATAAACAAGAGTTACCTCATCTACCAATGAAAAACAACAGCTGTACAACAGTAAAAAACTAAGCAGAATTTTTGAGCAAAATAGTAAAAGTTGTCCTGTTAAAGGTAATCCTTCGGATGAAAGGAGTGTGATTATATTTCAGTCTGAAATATGGGGAAAATTCAACCATTACTACTTCTAATATTAACAGATTTTCTTTTAAAAAATCTTACCTAATTTTCCAAAAATAATACATGGAGTCAAAGCTTTCTGGCCTTATAACTACAACATAGTAAGAACAGAGTACAATCCTGGAATACTTTTGTCAGTATTGATGTCAAATGTCAAATCATTTGATGTGTTTCCAGCTGAACATAGATGCCTTTTGTCTTCTCATTTTCAGTACTTTGTGGATATGAATTTTGATTAATTAAAGCAGTCCATGAGAATAACAAGGTAAATTGGTATGATCATGTGGAAAATTTTGTATTGATAGGATGAAGATCAATTAAACCTATCGAGCATGAATATATATTTATTTCATTTTTTCATATTTCTATATATTATATTGAGTTGTAAAACAAATCCATATACTTATATAGTTGTAGTAGATTTATATGAGTGGAAAGTTTGTTTAGCGTGCCACCATGTTTGGGAAAAAAGCTCTATGGGAAAATAGAGCAGTATTAAAACTATTCTTCTAATGGACCTTATTTGCAGAAGTAGGTGTGAGGTAAAAAAGTCATGTCAATTGTTCTGTCAAGAGGAGCTGCATTCCTGCAGCACGATGCAGAACATAGAACAGACCCCAAATCCTTTCTTATTAAATTGTATCAGTAGATTCTTTGTAGACACTTTGTAAGCAACTCTTAGAGATACTGCAGCTCTAGATGCCTCCTCAGCAGAAGCAGATTACATTACAGGGCATTGACCAAACTGCTTGTTGATCTAGTCCTAACGCTTTGCTTATGCACTGTTTCATTGGCTTATACAGTCCACATTTTCTGTGCGGTTTTGGCCTTTGCAGAGGACTATCCTCTACTGACCAAAATTAGATCTAAGAAAAAAAGAATTATATATACTTTATGGACAGTTTAGTAACATAGATGAAATGTCAGTCTAGCTTGATGGAATAATTCTCTTGTTCTATTTTGATTTCTGTCACTCTTTTATTCTTTTTATTAAATTTCTCCTTGTCTGCTCTCTAACTTCCCAATCAGCAAAAAAGTTCCAGAAGACAATTAGAGTTGACACTTTGTGTTTAATATTTGTTACACTGTAGATAATCAGATTCCTAGTCCATTAAAACCTTATAATTAGATCCCGTCTAATTCTCTCTGCAGTTTTCTGTTTAAATTTCATCCTGTTTTTTGTTCAAACTCAATTAGTTTATTGACATTCTCTGAGATTTTCATATTTCCTATGTGAGGAGCATTGAATGGATTATTATTTATGATTGTAATTTTATCTGCCCAGGATATGATTGGTTTTGTGACCCCATATTCCACAGGCATAAGCTGGAGGTACAACAGTTTGTCCTCCTGCTAATTCATTTTTGCCTCTCATTCAATAAGATAAATTATTCTCACATGGGATTAATTAACTTAATATAAGAGATTAATTAAGTTGATATATTGTGAGTTTATTACACAGACATCTTGGATAGAACGTGCAATACATTTTTACATCAACTTTGTTGCCATGGAGGCAGAAGGTGTCATTTGCATCACTTCTTTTCCTTCCTGGAAAGCATTCTGATTCTTCTGATGGTATTTTCTTATCACATCTCATCATATCTGAACTACATCACATCCTATTTTTCTTTGTTAAATCGCAGACTAACATTCATTATAATGAAAGATAAACTCTCAGGGGCTGTATTTATACTCGTGTACGTATTGTGTAATTAACTAACACATTTAGGACAATAATACTGCAGAAGGTATTATTATTAACACTGGCCTACCATTTATGTCAATGAACATCTCTTAGACATGTCTACTCTGCAGGCAGAGCAGGGATAAATAAGAATATGTCTGCCTGTCTGCCCGTCTGCCCTAGAATATCACTATGTTCAGCAATATTTACTCTTAAATGATTTTAAAGCAAGTTTAAAGCTAGAAATATTTTATTAAAAATGCATTTCTTCAAGTGGAACAGAAATTTATTAAAAAGCATCTCAGCTATTTGAAAGCATTAGATTATCTACTCGGCCACAATTTCAATTACACTGTTATCAAGCACTAAGTAAATAGGTTGTATGTAGCAAATATTTTGTAGCTGCATGCTCTCATACCCTTCATAAACGAAATTTAAGGAAATCCTGAAGTAACTGAATACTCATTAGCATATTATATTTCTTTACTCTCAGATATATATAAAATACTTATAAGTGAGAATTACAAACGCGAACAGCGTTGTACTTAGTCTGCTCCTTAGAATTCATTGAATGTTTTAATATGGATTTCTGGGAATCAGAGACCTATACTTCATGCTTTTGAAAAATCTCATCTTACTCACATGATTTTTTCTACTTCAAATATATTCTCTTATATGTCATATTTTATATAAAGTGCTGATTCAATATCCTGTCAGTTGATGCAGGACATGTTCAGCAAGACTTATTGAAATAGATAGATATACTTAATTTAAAACCACTTTTGACATTAGATGCAGATTTTAGCTATCCTACTGCAGCCCAGAGGCTGGTAGTTCTCATTCCTAACCTCATGCAGGGTGTCTCTGATTTAGAGGCAATACAGTTATTCTCATCTGACATTGTGCTTATGACAGTGACCTTCACAACCTGTGAAGAAATAGCAATCTTGATTTTGGACTTATCGAAATTAGCTTTCACAGTACTACCTACCTATTCAGTCCCACTGCCTTTTATCAGTTGTGTTTACTGAATTCAGATGCAAACAACTCCAAAGATATACGAGGTATTTGTATCTGGATACAGCTCACCGGCCCTTCACCCAATACTCCTGAAAACAATATGCATGAAGAATCTCTGTTGTTCCTAGATCTCAAGATATTTAGTAAGTGTATTTTGAGCCTTTGTGCAGTACAGTCAAGAGCTTCAAGTCTAGAGCAACTGCAGGATACAGAAATAATAGGAAAAGGATGGGAAATACCTTATCATCAAGAGAACGGCAAACCTATATTGTAAGTGTTCAGTATGTTATACTCGCTATATCTGGATACTTCGATAATGGATAGAATTATAAATTGACCATAAATCCATAGATCCAAAGTTCCTTAATTTGGGATATATTCAGAATCTGGAACTAGAGTTCTCAAATGTTTCTTACTGTTTAGAATTTGGTAAATGAAATCATCTTTACAATAAAATCAGGTTCTGGTAAATATAAGGAGAATAAATGCAATAATCTGAGAACAAGTGAAGAAAAGAGTCCAAGTCACACTTCTAATAAATGCGTAAGTGACAAACAAAATTTAAAAAAATCACGCCACTATCTCTCTGCTCTAATCATGAGATAGATTAGTGCTGTCTATATATTACAGTTATTATTACAGGTTATTAGAGTTATTATTAGAAGGAGCTAAATGGTTGTTCTACTTAAGATTTTTAAATTCTTGTCACACGTTTCATATATGATACTAACGCATTAGCTTCACTAGTCTGAGTTACACGACTTATTTACACAAGGACTTGAGGCTTACAGGTATAAGTGGTTGGGGAGTTTAATGTATCATTTCATAACACGTTGCACAGCACTCTGGAGGTCCGAAGTGCAGCAGTTAGGAGGTGGACATCTCGCCTGGAGCAATTCTGCCCATCTGCCAGTTCAAGTGCAACCAGAGTGTGGAGTAGCCAAAAGAAGTTTCATTGTCAGAACACTGGGAAGGAAAACAGAAACTGGAGAAGTGAAATGTGATTATTCTTTGAGTATATTTTTCCACAATGCCAACAATGCAGGGCCAGGAAAGAATTAGATTTATCACTAAAAAAGTAATTCCTTAAACTCCTCTGGCAGTAACAGTGAATGAAGCATTAACAGTACATTAAGTCTCAGCAGCAGCTATCTTTTTTCAGCTCCTTCTACACAGTATCAAATGTGACATTATGTATGAAGGAGGACAGGTAGCTGGAAGAATAACAGGGAGCCTTGGTGTGGAAGAGTCATGGAAACAAAATCACTGCTTGTTCTTGTCTGCTGCACATGTGGAGCCCACATTTTTACAGAATAATCTACCCAGCAAATTCCTAAAAGTCAGTCCCAGTAAATGGGAGATATGGGACAGAAAATAACCTGACAAGAAAAGAAATGAAAAAATTTCTTTTCTTTAACATTTTAATGCAGCTTTCAAGGAAGGAGAGAAGTGGGTTGATTAGAAAGATCCATATGTTCTTTATTTGTGAGAGTTCTTTATTTCCCTCTGCTTTTCAAATACAGTAATGTCTTTTACAGCTTCCTATTCCCCACATTAGAATGTCAGAAAATATGTTGGTCCCTATTCAATAATTTTGTGATATCTTCTCTTCTTCCTGAAACGGAAATATATAAACAAAATTTCTTCCCGCATGCATTCCTCCAAGAATAGTATTCAAAATTCTTTGCTTGATAAAATCATAAAGTTCCATTCTGATGCTCAAGATTAGATAATTTTACATCTTATCTTTAGTACCACTGAAATATTAGAATAAAAGGATCTTATGATGTCAGATATGCCACTCCTCGTATCTCAGAAAATATCAATTATTTCCATACTATTTTTGGCCATATTTTATCTGTCTTGCTTTTGAAGATCCCAGTATCAAGATTTATCAGTCCCCTGTTAATCCAGCACTTACTTATTTATTGTGAAATTGAGAACTTTCTTCACATACAGTGTAGCTTTCTTAGTACACAGCCTAAATCTTCCTGAAAACTATGTTGATTAATTTTTTGATCTACTGTGGCAGGCATCAATAGTGATTGACTACTGTCTTTTGTATAGTAATATGTCACAGTTTCAAGCATTTTCATATCTGTGTGTTTCTTACAAAACAAATATATCTGATAATTTTTTTTCCCAAGAGTTAATGTTTCCTGAATTCTTTAACTGTTCTTTTTTTTTTTTAATTTCTTTTTTATTTTTGCTTTAGGTGAAGAGCCCAATGCTGGGAACAATATTGTGACAAAGGCTTTGTTTTGTCTGAGTAGAGGAAGGAAATGAATAATATGTGGTAGGTAAGTGACATACCACACCTTCACTCCTCTGTTACAAAATAACACTTGTGTTTTATTTATTGAATTTTACAAAAGCACCATTATATCAATACATTTTTCTGAAAATTCTCGTTTACTTTTTGTTGATGTCTTGCAATAATTTCCCCTTTAGTCTATTTTAGATATCCTTTTTAATAAAGATGTTTGAATTGTTCTTCCTCAATATATATCCTTTCTAATCCATTGAGTTTCCTCTTCTGTGTTTTAGACTATGTTTATCATTATATTGCTTTTTGGATTCCAGACCCTGAAACATACAATGTAAATTTTAGTTGCATATTTTTTTCCTGTTCCATAAGACTGATGGAATAGATATAACCAAGGCTTAATGTACCTACCCTGTTAATGTTCTGTTTACCATACTAAATTCCTACGATGTCTTATGTTTGTGTCTCATGTTTCTACCACTTTGTTAACAGCTAAAATTTATAGATATAACATTAGAAGCACTAGAAACTAGATACTGGTTGAGAAAAAAAACCAACGATGGTAAGAATTTGTTAATTATTTACAAACTATAAAGATCTGCTTTAAAATAAGATTATATAGCTGAATTGCTAGTAAACAAAGAGAACTTATCAGGAGCTTGTAGCCTGTAGGCCCGTCTCCTAGTGCTTCTTTTTGAGCTGAGTATTGAAAACGTAACATACAAAGTTATCTCAAAGTCCTCTACCTGTTATGAGAAGTTAAATAAATAATTACATCAAATTGTCTGTAGAGTGTCTCATACACTAGGACTGAGAATCAAAATCTATTTAAAATGTATTTAAAATTAAATAAATCAGAATTTATTTAAATTTTTGATGATTTAAAGAAGTTTCACATTTCCTAGAGGCTGGAGCTTTTCTTAATTTGTAGATGATGAAACTTCCTAAGCAACCTCTCATTAATTCTTTTAGCTTATTTAGGGAATATAAATTAGCAGCCACACAGCATATCTACATTTTAAAATGTGCCATTTGTAGTTTAGGACTCCTAAGACAGGCTGCCCCAATCTCCTTTACAGTTGCTGTTGTGCTGGTGAAGTCAGCAGATGATGCGTTCTTGGGTGGCTCTGGGTCAACTGGGTAGGACTATCACACTCAAAGTATACGCAGCTTAACCAGTGAGCCTCTGGGAGTTCTGATATGTCGCATAGGTGACTAATTCTCTGCTTGCACTATCACAATTGCTTTATTTCCTGCTGCTGGGCAGAGAATTTAGATAACAACCTGAAGAACGCTACCGTGAGTGGTTTTCACCTGGCAGGCAACTGGGTGACAGGGTCAAAAGCAGCTGTGATTACAACATGATTTGAACCAGACCAGAAACTCTTGGATTATTCAGGAAAGGATATTCAGAAGATACATGGTGAGATATAACATCCAAAGTGACAAGTAAGTTGGCAGATAAGATCTTAAGAGAATCATAGTCACCCCAACACATATTGCTACTATTTTCCCACAGACATAAGGAGCACAGAAGAGAGTGAATAAAAACCAAACACTTAATCTTCAAAACATGCCTTTAAAGGAGGGAAAGCAAGAATCTGCTCTATTGAAATAGATCTCAAGAATCTTTTATGATTTGCAGTGTATGGATAGGAAGGATTAATTGCAATAAAGAGCAGACTAATTACCCGTCCTGTTAATCCATGAGCAACAAATCTCTTCTCATTATACAGAGTTGGATAAAGTCCAAATTAAATAACACTTTATAGCATTATTAATGCTTTAGTGGACATCTGATTTTACTTAGTTTGTTTATTGTAAAAAGAGTTTTCTGTAATGTCAGCTGAGGTGATACAACAACTAATAATTATTTTGGTAATGTGATAATTTTCTGGCATTTTAGAAGGCAAGTAACATACCTTGTATTGTTTCTGAGGGAAATAGCTGAGCTTTGATTATAGTGTTTGTTACTAATTATGCTGGCAGAGGAAAAAGATTGCCAACATGAAAGACTGAAAATGCAAGGATTATTCCTTAGAAGGTTGTGAGACAAAATCATCACACTCTTAACTCATGGTAGTGTAGTTATTTTTTATTCTTTCTGCTGTTTTGAACCTTCACAAATTTCAGTTTTTAGATTTCATTTCTTTCTTAGAGAACATAAAAAAGAGGTGAAATATGTCTTATTGCAGAATCCAAAAGAGACTCTTTAAGAGAAACAACAGACTGATGTCAAGCTCACAAGAGCTATTCCTATAGTAACCAAAACAATCCTCAAGCTGGTGGAGTGCAGTAAGTCAAAGAGGTGAAAAAGTTGCACTGGCAGGAAGGAGTGGACAGGACAGGTAACAGGTAATATAATAATAATATTAATTATTAATATTAAAACTGTTTTAGTTTGGTTTCCTGCCCATAGGTCTTTTTCCTTTCCCCTTTTCTGGGGGTGAAGGCGGGGGCAGGGGGTGCAATTCAGAGCCTATCTGCTTGTTTTTAGCTGCCAAAAATGGCTCGGTGAAGGCTAAACTGTGACAGTCAGGTATTTGTTACTGCTGCTAAGAAGGCATTTTCAGGATTGTCAGTTATGCCAAAAAAATGCTACTTTGCAGAAACATCATGCTTCAGTTTTCATCTTAGTCATCTGAAACAGTGAAAGGTGTTTACTTGTGTAAAAGGATAAACTTTTTCCCTCAGATGATCCTTATCATAAATCTATTCAAGCAAGTAAAATTTGTGGAAAATTGGTCTAAAATTAGCATTATGACTTCAATTATTTCTGCGGAAATAATTTTATAACACACATACAATCATAAGGAATGTTATTATCTTCATATACACATACTTCTATTTGTCCATATAAAACTGAAGAAATTATTGTTAGTTTTTGAAATAAAATTATCTTGCCTTTACCCTTTTGGTTAATTCAGGTCATATTTCCTTATTAAATTGGAATTATTTTGTCTGAAAGCAGTGTGATAGTGAGCTGACCTCAATTAGGTAGAAGCCAGAGTGTCGCTGTTGGTCACAGTTTCCCTTGTGTCAGTGGTACAGCAGTCTCACAGCAGGTTCAACCCCTACAGCAACCCAACAGAATGGTATTATTTATACTGCTAGAAGTGTTACCCTTAGTATCAGATACTTGGAATGTGAATCATATCTTTTGAATGTTCTGAAAAGAGAAAAACTAATGTTTGTATCCAGACAACACAATATACAATAAAAGGTTCTCCTTCTAGAAAGTTGTATGAGCAAATACTTCAGAGAAAAGAGCAATGGATAAACCAGTTTTCATTTCCAAACATAAAATACAAAATGCAATTATTTTAATTACTAACATGTCTTTTGTTTTGTCTGCAACTATTTCTTCTTTGCTAGACTCAGAGTAACACTGGGTACAGTGAAGATTGTTACTACCTACCGTCCCTGTTCCTCCACTTGATGATAAATTTATCTGTTTGATGCAACATTTTCTACTATACATGCATATCTCTGTAAATTTAAAGACAGCCAGCAAGACCTCCAGCATGCAACAAATTGAAAAACAAACCAGTCACAAAATACAAGAAATTTCCATAGATTTTTTTGTTTGGTAGGTTTGATTTTTGTTGTTGTTGTTGTTTTTTTTTTTTTTTTTTTCCCTGAGGATTGAACATATATCTTAAATATTCATGCCATTACATGCAGTAAGGATCTGGTTGGCTATCCACAAGCTCACGTATATGGGCAAGTAGCTAGTCTTGAGCATGGAAAGGTGCATATAGGGGAAAATCTTAAGGTATTTATAAGGAAATGGCCATAAAAGTTGAAAAGTTTCTCGTGTAGTAGTACCTTCATAATTTATAACCTATTCTCTTCTTCTCTGGTATCACACACTTCTGAAACTTACATTATACACATGCAAATGAAAATCATGTACATTCCAAAATTACAGCATTTGCTTTTTCAGCACCACCCACCACTGAAAAGCATCACAGCAAACACTGGTTCGGAGAATCAAGTATTTTTATAAATACTGAAGTTTTTATGATGTTGAAAAGTAAATGAAAAGAGGCACTAAGTCAGTTAATTCAACTTATTGAATTTATATCACCCGGTTGGTCATGTTAGTGTGAGGTTTGTAAATTTCTTCTGCTAAGAATCTCTACAAGTAAGGGTGAACAAGCAGGAAGGCTGACACGTTCGTATTGAATTCAAGGCATTTCATAAAACTCCTCTTCATGACAATAAGCCTCACATCTGAATCCTTCACCAAAATATTGTCTCCGTCTCTTTCTGTTATAGATGTTTCTATTTGTTAATACATTTTCTTTTAGATGCCTGAAATGGCAATGCAGTTATTCTTGCCAACACTGTGTGTGCCTTAAGAAAAAATTACAGTTTGCATCTTCGCAACTCTTTTCACTGTGAATAGCTTTGCTATGTGTACTCAAAAAAGATTAGTGCTGGAAGAGACTGGGGTAAAACCTCTACATCACAAGCATTTTTATTTAATCCTGTTAAACTTCATACAAACTACAAAGGCTCTTGCACTTTCCCTCTCTGGATTTTCTCCCTGGCAAAATTATTTTGATGTCCCTTGAACTCATTTAAAGCAAAACAAAAATAAAAAATAAACCCCACCTCCTTTTCTTATGTCTCTACTGCTCTGAAAAAAACTAGATATGATCAATTTCCTCTCAAGATCTCAATATGAAACATTCATTCAACCTACAGTCAGTGCAAACATACTGGTACAATCCTATGCAAACTTCAGTCCAAAAGAGATTATTTCCATGATCTGATTCAATCAAGAATTCACCTAACAGGAGAATTCATCATTACCAACCTGAAATCTCTACTAAACATACAGAACCACACACTAGAGCACAGTGCACCTTTAAAGTGATTCGTGGATAAAATGAACAAAACCACAAAAACCTTGCTAATACTACGTACTGACTACAGTGGGGAATTTCCTTTTAAAATTCATGCACGTTTTTAATTTTGGTGTTGGTTTCTAGCAGCAGTAGAAAGAAGTTTGACATTACTCTTCCCATGTTAATTAAATACAAGTTTCTGCTAATGGGTTTTGAGTTCCATATGAGCTATGCCAGCTTATACAGTGCAGCAATTCCTCGTTATTAGATATCTGAGAGTTCCAGTTTCTGCATTACAACTTTAATATGTACAAGCCTTGAATTCTGTAAAAGGCAGGTGAAATAATGCATCATTAATTCTTTTAATTACTTATCCATTTTTGAATAGTGAGGTTAATCTTAAACTTCTAACCCAACATTTTCAAACTCAGATTCTCCTTTGAATCTATAATTTTCACTTCAGATAGACATTTGAAAATGTTGCCATTAACTCTAAAAAATGCATTTGTCTTCACCTACGCTTTCTCATAGACACAATAATTCCATGGACTAAATCTGTGGGTAGGAAGAGTACCCAAAAGCCAGAACTTGTCAGATAATAGGACAGGATTTTAGTCCTCTGCACCCATGGTGTAGATTCAGACTGTGGATTGAATCTTCTTCTACCTATGCATCCTTCATGTTATCATCATTCCTATATGATCATTATTTTTTATAATCTTTTTGCCATTTTATTTTATCCTTCATAATGCATTTGTCAGTCTGTCTGTCAGCAGGCAATAGACTTCTACCTATTACTCCTCTGCATGTTTTCTCTTAGTTACCAAGGCACATAATTTATTTTTCTAAGTTTTTAAAAGAAAATGGCAGTGGGTGTTTTTGATTCTCTCTGATAAACAATAATAAATTATGCACTTCACATAACTGTACCTTTTTTTTTGTTATTTTCCCTTAACTTATCTCTCTCATCTCTTATTACAATCAGAATTTTCTGTCTTTTAGTATCACAAATGACTGATTATTAATAAATGGGAAGAGGAACCATAATTTCAAATAAAGTGTCAGTTAGAAGTAAGCCAGGGAATGAGATGAATTGCAAAGACAAAATTTCATAATCTGTTCTTTTAACCACCTGTTAGAAAAGATGAAGAATTTTTTTCAGATAATTTGCTTTCCTATGTATTCCGCAGTCCAAATCCTTGTCATTCTCCTAAATTAGCCAAGATTTCAAAGAGTTCTGATCTTGAATCCTTAGTGTTAGATAAAAACATGGAAAAACTCCTCAAAGCTGTCAAGGCATTTTGTAATCTACATATTGCTTTGAAAACTGTAAGTCTAAAAAGTCTTTGGTATGAGTCTGATGGTTTGCTTTTTGGAAAAAAAAAATCTCTATACCATTGACAGTATTACAAATTCAGATTTTCTAGAAAAAAAAAACACTACCAATCTTCCCCCCTTCACACCCAATTATATAATTCTCTATTGTTGGGAAACGTTAAAGTATGTATTTCTTGTTCTGTTGTTCTTTGAGTAAAATGAAATCTGTAGTGACAAAAACTAGCTTTTCTTTCACTTTTAAGTTGGCCTGATAAAGGTTATCACACTTCCCTGAAAACCTTATTCTCCCTAAGAAACAATGGAACCAAACTGATTATATTTTCCCTTTCATTTAGTATCAATCAAATTTGCAAGGAATAAATAATTATTTTGCTGTTCCTTTTATAATAATTTAGGAAATTACTCAAAGAAAATTACTCCCAAGTCTACATTCAGGAGAGGTTCTGGGTAAAATTAAACAGCAGATAGGGTGTTGAAGGCATCCTAATCTCAAAGGAAACCCAAAACAGTGGGAGATAGATACAAAGTTTTAGACTAACTCTGAGCTATCCAAACAGCCATGCAGCGTGACCCACTATGTACCAAGTACACACAGCAGCATGTGCAGCTTATCTCCGTCGCGTGCAGAGCAGTCTGTGAGCCAACTGGTTGATGTAGTGTAAGATGGAAGAGGACCCTGGGGAGAGGTGCAGAATCAAACAGCAATGTTTTCTTTGCTGCTGACTGCATTCCTTCCGTCTGTTGTTGTTTCTGGCTTTTAATTTTAAATATAGTTGCATTAACTTCTGATGAGATAATAGTTGGTCCATCTCCAGACAGTTATTCTGGGATGATATCTTCTGTTTCTGAATAGTTGACTCACAACTTTATCTTTTACAGGGGAATGTGAAGGATTGCAGATTACCAACTTGGTAACATATTTCAGTCCAAGTTCTGGTTTTATTCACATAATTACTGAAGGAAAGGAGTATTTAAATCATACACAATTTGTTATGGAGACTTAGAGCACCACTGGCTCTGGACTATTTATAGTTCTCATTTTGCTTGAGGCCTTGATGTAAAGATATGAGTCTTTCATTAGATTAGCTAGCCAGACTCATGTACTCATGTATACAACTCCTCCTAGAAGACTGACTGATTTGCAACTCAAACTTTTATTTTTATTATGAAAATTTACACCTTTGGTTGTCTTTCTCCTCCCCCTCCCAATTTATCTATACTTTAATTGCACACTGTATTTCTCTTTCCACAACAATACAACCAAAACAAAAGAGATTTTGAGGGAGCAAGATGATGAAATTAAGTTTCATCAAAAGATGCGGTCTGTACAGGCTTGTATTGTTCTCCCACTCATCTTTGTTAATTGTTACTTTTTTAATAGAATTAGATTAATTTCCTGTTGCACACAGAACCTTGAACAGTATTTAATACAGAAAAGGATAACTTATTTGCTTACAGTAGGTACCTAAATTTTAGATATCTAAAATTAGAAAGAAAGATTTTTACCTAGGAAGACCAAAGACCTCTCATTTGTGAACAACATGGGAAATGGCAAGGCCAGTTTTCCATACCCTATTCTTCCAGATTTTAGAAAGATTTTTATCTAAAATTGAAGCAGAAATTCATTGTCTATGGTCATATCTTTTGCAACTCAGGTGATATTTCCTAGTACTGCTTGCAGCTCTGAATGTGGAGGTCTAGACAGCTGTTGATTTTGAACACAGAACCCTACAACTCACTTTCTACCAAGCACCATTAAATGACATCACTCTTCTGTTTCCTACCAAATTGGATTCAAAGGATTCTGACGTAAAGTATTAAGCTCTTGGACCTTCCTGTTCCTCAATCACATAATTTATTGACTGACTGACTTATTCATTGTGAGTGCCAAATTAGATCGTTTGTTCCTGGATGGTTGTATGATATGTGATCAACCGTTAAAGAAATTCCTTACCTAAAACTATATATTAATTAAACTCCTGGAAGACAAAGAGTAACCTGCCACTAGCAGGAATCTCTGCATCCCTTATGCTGCCAGAGTAATACATCCACCAGGCTATGGTCTCTGCCCTAAGCACCTATCACAACAAGGACAACTTTTCTTCTCCTAGGGCTAGGAAATTAATAGAAAACCAGTCATTAAAATCCATGAGTCCTACCGATGAAAACTTGTGATGAACCCCGGGCTTTAATTTTCCACGGTGGGTTTTGCACCTCAAATGAAAATTCGAGGATGCCAGTTGCTGGTTGCAGAACATTTCCAAATCACCTATCCGGTGAAAGACTGACCTTAATTTTTTTAACCTCCTTATGGATGATAGAACACCATCTGCAAAAAGGGAAGGCTGTAGATTTAATTCAAGGCTTCAAAATTTATTTGATTTTATGCTTGTTATTTTTTAAATTTAAAATAAAAAAGACAGGTTTAGTTTGTCTGCAACACCAACAGAGGGCAAACAACCATATGAAGATACAAGTTAAAAATAGAGAAAGTAAATAACTGTGACTTCCAAAAAAAAGAACTCCTGGATGGAGTATGTATATGTGTAAAAGGTTATTAAAAAGTTTCTTTCAAGATAAAAGGATATCACTCATTTTTAATGGCATAAATATCAGTCTATTTTTAAGAACTTCTCTGACCTATGCAATATCCTGTGGCATTTGACTTATCTAGAAGAAGAGGAAGAGGCAATTTTAGCAAGTATTCTAACTACTAAAAGACATGACTGAATAGTAGACATTTTTTCCAAAGGGTTCAATATGAGAATTTGCAGACATTGCTCCCATTACATTTCTAATCTAATTTCTCACCTACTTATTCATATGAAAAGATACCCATCTGTTGAAAGAGACTCCTTTGTCTTGGTTTACAGAGATCTTGATATTTAAGGTTTTTTTCTCTCATGCTTTTCTTGCTGCTTCAAATTTTGTGTGTATCCACAGTAGATTTCAAGTATACTTAAGAGAAAGATCTGGTATAACATGAAAGTTATCTCAATCCTTAGTTTTCATTACAAAGAAAGGGAAAAAAAACCCCCTCTGGAGTCTATGACAGATTAATCAACAACTACACAAAAAATATTTTTTACAGTAGCTGAAGTCTAGATCTTAACAAGTATTAAATAAAAATTTTCATAAGCATTTGCTTGCATAAAACTTTCCTCTACTTGAAAATCTTTATTCTCTTACATGTGTAAAATATTTACAGAAATGTTAATTTCAGAAATATTTGCTACATGAAACAGAATTTTCTCATTTGGAAGCCATCTAATCATGGAGTAAAATGTACTTCTGGGGTGTCACAATTCTCTATTTAAACAATGAGTCACTGCCAGAAATATTTAAATCATTCGTGAGAGAAACAGAAGTTGAAATTAATTTTTATAAAGTTTTGACGTAAGTTTATGAATGATGAATCAGCTTACTCTGATCAAAGGTAGATAAAAATCTGCTGTAAAGAAAGCTGCTGTAAAATTATGAGTGCGATTAGGGAAAGGAAAAACCAACAATGACTGTAGGAGTTAAGTATAATACTAGTTGGAAATTTTAATTCCTGACTGTTAATCTCCCACTCAAAAGATAAATTAGGATTGCATATAGAATAACACATTAGGGCACTTGAATCAAGGTTGGCCCTGAGAATACTTTACTAATTTTATATCATTTTTCTAATAGAAAACTGCTCAGAAACTCACTACAGAGGCAGTTAAAAATATACTGGGTTTTAGCCTAAATGCATTCACAGGCAGTATTATTAATTTCTTCACTTTCTAATATTGGCTGCTAGACCTTTTTCCTGTGGGACCAATAATGTGTACTCTTCCCTCCATTTTATCAGCAAAAAATCCATTTAAATCCTGTGTGGAAAGAAGTCTGTCTCCCATCTATGACCTACTTCAAGAGAAAACATTGCAATAAACATTAATTAGCTACCCTTAGGTGAATAGCTAAAGAGACCAACATGGATAGGGTGATTATACTAAATGCATTATTGTTGTCACATGATTGCATGCTCTACACACCATAATTAGACTGCAGCATAGGAGATGAATGCCCCCTTAGCCGTCTTGATAAATCCATGCCTTGTCACCTCCACTAATGACAAAGTGGCAGAACACTACAATTTTTTAAACTCCTGACCTTTCCTAAGTATGCCAAACTACTTTTGAGATGTCCATACCATTTAGAATGAACAGAAATGGAATCATCAATCAGCTTAAATAGACCACGAAACAGCCTCAATTTAGTAATGTTGCCCACCAAGTGTTGTCTTAACTTAGAAATGATGTGTGAACAGTCTACTGCCCATCCCTTTGAGACCTTCCTTGCCATAGGTCACACCTAGGCATTTTTTTTAAATCTAGTGAATAGTTCTGACTATTCCTTTCATTGATGTGTATAAACCTGAAGGACCAAGAGAAGTCAGAGGGTAGGACTAACAAGGAAAAGTGGCACAGATACTTTCCCTGTCCATCATGAGGATGTAAAATAATTGCAGTTCAGCTACTTGGGTGTTCATGGCAGGCTGCACATCATACATCTACTTTGGCAGGACAGTACTTGGGACAAACCGTGTTGTATGTAAGTGCGAAGTACTGCTCACAATCTTTAAATAAGCAAACTTTATTCATTTTGGCAATTTCCAAAGATAAAGTCTGAAGCTCCTACAGTGTAGATTCTCTAGCTGCCTGGTCAAAGCAAGCCTCATTTGCATTCTGCTATATTAGTAAGACATCTTCCTGATACCATTCTTGGAAGTATGTAATTGCTATCAGATAGCGTTTCCATAAGCCAATTAAGTTCTTTCAAATACCCAGATAGTTAACTAAAGATAACAAACCCAGGTACTGTTTTCTTGTATATTCCTTTGATTAATATGATCTCAATGATCTTGCATAATCAGAACAGTGCATATTCCTTTGAACCTACTTTTTATATGAAATTTGCATCTATTCAGTGCTCACAAACCAAAATAGTTTTCTGAGGTGGCTTAATATATGGCAATTAATATACTGTTGAACTTCTCTTCCCCCTCATTTAAAATAGGAGGGGGATTTGACATCACAAATATTCATGCATATAACTTGAATATAAAATCAGAAATTAGGAAAATATAAACAGCTTTCATCATATTAAATGAACATTCATGTCAGCGTAACATAGTCAAATAACAGTCTACTATTATAATATCTTTCCCTGTTTTGGAAAGATAACAATTTCCTCCTTGTCAGTCATTTTCAAGTATAATGACAACTGAAAAGAATATGTTTGCTACCCTATTTGTTTTGTAGACAGCATAGGTATTCATACTTTATTAAGCTGAGATTGTCCAGAGAAGTTGTATGGTCTTGTTTTTGTTCTGTGGGTGGATACATACAAAAGCATTGTTACTGTCACTACTTTGTTTCTGCAATTACTCACAGACAGGGTTCTGGAAGCTGCCTTCCAGGAGAATTACAACCGGTAAAATTCAAATATAATAGGAAATGAAAGTCCAAAAGTTGAGAGCATCACTAAGAAAAGCATATAAAAACCTCTTATGAGTAGTACAAACCATATAGAAATAATGAATACTGTAGCCCAAATAGGTGCTTGTAGACTTTAGTGTTAATGGAGCAGAGCAGGAGAGATTAAACTTTAACATACCTCTCCTAATAGTTCAAGACACATATAAAATGCCTCAGAACTCTGTGAATAGTGGCTTTTGCTGCTACTTGCAGGAAATCACATTTCCACCCTGAAAACAATCTTCTAGAAATACTGATTTCTCTCCCCAGTACTGAAAAGAGAATCACTCATGGTGTGATTTAGGTTCAAATTTCTCCCCTTATTAAAAATCTCAAGAGAGACAAAAAGAGATCCAAAGATTTCAAAAACGTTATCTCCCTCCAGGTTACAGACTAAACTGTCTAATCTGGACTGGATTATGTTTTCCTGTTAACTTTAGATGAACACCCCCAATATTTTTTAGAAAAATCGTGGCATTTTCTGCAAAGAAAAGTGTCTTTGAGGAAATGTCACTTTCTGACAGCAAAATATGCTGTCCCAAACAACTTCAGTAATCAGCTGATCTCCCTTAATAATTATTCTCTTCAATCACTTTACAATGGAGTTTGTTTGATTCTTTATTTGCTTGGTTTTGTATTTTATTTTTCCATAGCTCATAATAAAGTAGCGCTTCACTGAAACAGGAGAAAATATCTTTTAAGATTCAAGTGTTAAAGTTAAAAGTCTAGATGGACCATCAGACTTTTCTGGCATCTTAGCACCTTTCGTAGTGATAAAGACTTGAGCTGATCATGACAGAAACAATATGCAATAAAAAGTGAGGCTTTCAAGGTAATCAACTTTGATTACTTTGTACTAATCTGGTTTGCTGTATGGAGCATTACACTGCTTGCTTACCAGCTCCGAGAGGACTCCACAAGAAGAGAAAACTGACAAACAAAACCTAATACACATTTTGCATTCAAAAAGCAGTTCCCAGAAGCAGGTCTCAATTAAGGCAAATGGAGACAGTCAAAAGACTGTGAGAGTGAAAATTAAACTTATAATTTAAGGAAAGGAAGTAAAGAAAGTTCAAAGAAAACAAATACCACTGAAAAAAAAATTTAAAAATCAGAGAAATCAATGTATATTTCTGTAGCTTGTGTGTAAGCTACATTTACCTCAATGGTTCTGGACTCGTCTCTGCTCCAGGGAAGGTCTCACTGCATGTTATTCCTCAGTCTCTTCACCCATCACTAAGTACAGTTTTTCAAAGTAAAAGAAATAACAAATTGCCTCCTTGAGGGCCCTGAAATGAAGGATGAATCTCTAT
This sequence comes from Cuculus canorus, assembly GCF_017976375.1. Classification (NCBI taxonomy): domain Eukaryota; kingdom Metazoa; phylum Chordata; class Aves; order Cuculiformes; family Cuculidae; genus Cuculus; species Cuculus canorus. The sequence goes on from NC_071405.1 coordinate 21,323,289, forward strand.
GCTTTTCCTCCTGTGTAGTGGTTTGTGTGTTGATTGAAGGAGACATGGGGAAATTGGACCAAACGGTGGTGTTATATCCATTAGCAAAATGACATGCCCTTGTGAAGAAAAAAAATCCAGAACTTTAACTGTTTATGCAAGGAAAAAACGTACAACCAGGGCATTTAACTCCTTTGTGAGTTGTTATCCTACTAAGTATTTGTTTAAAGCTTCACCATGTGCAGAGACTTGGCACATGTTACTACTTGTGCTCTGAAGTTATTTAACAGGTACAGTTATAAAACATCTTCAATAGGAACATTACCTATTTGATAAATAGAGCTTACTTAAAAAAATACAGACACCAAAGCTGTATTCTTTGAAATTAATTTCTTTGTGAGCCGCAGTTTCTTAAATATGTGGCTTGTGATCACTTCCAACAGAAGAGATATTGAGACACAGAAACTGCTTCAACGGGTCCCATTATTGAAAGAAATTAAAAGAAAGACCTGAACCTCTCAGTCCGTATATTTCCAGAAGTACATACAAAACTGTAGAAATCTATTTCTAGAATTAAAAGATATATTTGCTTAAGTGGGAAGAGACTTATAAATACTACAGATTACCTCTCAGTGGTTTACCTTCTTCAAAGCAGGAAATATTCAGTGCTTGATAGTATCACCCTTAGGGAATGATTAACCTGACTCTGACACTAGATTTGAAACTGTAACACTGACGTTAAAGCAGGACGGGTACTCTGTAGTGTTCCTCATTGTCTGTAACTTTTTGTAAGCAGTTAGTCAAACCCTGTCTGCTTTCTAAGCTGTGACCTGTTACAAACCCATGTGCTGCTGGTCCCTCAGGGAAGATGGTCCAGATACTGACATCAAGGGAATGATTACCAGTGGCCGTATAAAGGGACCCTTCAGTCTGGGTTATAAGGGTGTTGAAGTTGCTGAGATTACTGTGCATACTCTCGATTAGTCCTGCAACAGGAGCATTGCCAAAGATAGCTATATAATAAACATTTTTGAAAAAAAACCCCAAACACTTAGGATCTAGGAGCAAGAGAAAATAAAAAGCTCTTTGGGTGAAGGCAGTGGGAGGTTAAAAGGTAAGAATATAGCATAAGGATGATCTCTTCAGTATACTTAAAACTGTGTTACCTCATCCAGCAAGGAAAAGATAGGAATACCACTTCACGACTGGTCGACTAAGTCATGGTCCCTGAAAGACTCTTCCTGTCATCTTTCCCACTGTAAATACATTAATCCAATCTTATTGCTGTTACAATGGAAAGAGGCCTTGGTGCTTGACCACAGCATCATCCACTTTTACGATCCAACAGCATGGCTGTGGTTAGCGTGTTGAGTAGCTGTTGTGGCAAGGAGAACTACATCTGCTACAGTTGCTCTTGCAGTGTAAGCAGTAGGGATGTATTCCGGAAGAACTCTTCAGGCTTGTTGGCAGTAAATCCAGCTTTGGTTGAAAGTAAGGACAGGAGATTTGCTGTTCTTCTATCTGGTGAACTAGCCAGTGTTTTTTTTGTTAGAATTATGCTTGGGTACTTTAGCTAACATTTTTTGAGAGATCTGAAGTTATTTTTAACAGTTCTACAAAATTCATCAGTTGTGATAGCTTCCTGCATGTCTGTCCTTCACTAACAGTTTCATGTTTTAGTGACACCTGACAGAGACTTCGCAAAGAAATCGAGTCCTATGAGTACAGTGAAAATAGGCAACCATGTAATAGAAGAGACACTGCCTCTCTCACTGATGGAAAGGTTCTGCTATACAATGTTATTGTAAGACACCAGAGAATCCATATGGGAGCATGATATTATGAATGAAAGCATCAGAAAAGGACAATCCTTGAATTCAGCTGCTCTTGGAGCTACATGTTATGTGAAAACTTCTGGCTTGTAGTTAGGTCGTGATGGTGTATTGAGAAGCAGACACATTAAATTTTGCAGGATTTCTCTAGAACTCGACTGACTTGACTGAACTACACTTTTTTTGGCAACAAACAGTGTAAATGATCTCCTAACATGAGCTCACCCCATGCTGGCTCAACCTTGTTACAAGCAATTGCCATTAAAGGGAATAAGGTGATTGCTGAGGCTGAGTGCAATGTGGTGTAAAACATTCTTGTTATTATAATGTTGGTTTTGAGGTTGCAGCTTAAGTCTTTGGCAGCAAGCCTAATGTGGTGCATAAACAAAATGCAGTATTCCTAGAAAACACAAAGTGTCTGCTCTCAGAAGCAGCATATCCATATATGAAACAGAAATGAGGTAGGCATAATTCAAAAGGAACCTGTCATCTATTGGACAATAATGCTGCAGTATCCCACAGAACTGATGAGACAGCATAGCTGGCAAAAAGAGGGGCTTCACATAGTGAAAGAGGAGAATATAATTGCATTTACTCTTTCCTAGTAGAGGGAATCATGCAGTAGTGGTATGATTATACATAGGGACTGTGGGGAATGTGACCTACACATGCCAGGCTGCCCTGCAATACCTTGCTGATGCATATATACCTAAAAGATATAATAACTGATACCGGAAAAAGAGTGATGCTAACTGCAAAGAGCTACTTTCTCAGAAAGTTTTACAGAATTCATCAAGCACTCTCCAAGGCTGAATCTTTCAGGTCATTCTTTCAGTTTAAAAATATTCTTTTGTATTATATAGCCCTCATACCTGTAGCACCGAAGGGAGTGAGTATATTCCTTCTCTTTGCAGAGTTTGTACGATGATTTTGCTTTCCTACACAAGCACAGTTAATTTTACTCTGGCAATTTATTGTTGCCTTGCCTGTTATGTGAATTCTGTCTTGGAGGTTTGGCACGCTCCACAGATCCTCTCCACTGAGAAGCTTTTGTATACAGCAGATTAAGCTGGTGAGTCATGAATTATACTTCCTCACTCACTCCCAGTGTGATATGATTTCCAATTTTATTCAGGAAGTACAATCTGAGTTGTAAGAAGAAATGCAAAAATGTATTCATAAGGTGAGAAAATGTCCTCTTTATATCAAATTAGACAGTGGCTATAATTTCAGAAGAAAATAAAGAAATTACTACAGAAGGATTCAAAACCCTGTGGCAGTACCCATGTGTATAGTGCTATGTAATTCCAAGTTGAACCATTAGTACCAGCTGAGACAGATTTAAAGCACAGTACAAGCATTTAATGCATGCTGTTTTCAGTTAATCATAAGGGGCCCATTAGTATAAAAGGAAACCCACAGGTTTTCTTTAGCTATCATAAACCCTCATGACATAATCACATCAATGAAACTTGTGGTAGTCCAGTGAATTTCATACAGGTGAAGCAGGTAGTACAATACTCAGAAATCACTAAGAAGACTCGTTATTGACTTCGGCACTGTAGGTAGCATGCCAGGTAGAAACATCAGTCTGAATTTTCCTTGTCAAATGAATCTCCAATATGAGAATTTTACTTTTACAACACACACATGCACATGTAACCCCCTCACAAGACAGAAGTATGCAGATGGCTAGAATTTTCCTATTGTCTACAATTTGAATACAGCATCAGGAAGCTATATTACAATAGCTTTCCAGGATATGGAGATTATGTAACAACTGAATTTCAAAGCAATCTTTGGACTTCCAGTTCTGCTTGCTATTAATTAGACAAATATGTGGTAGGCTAAATGTTACCAGTTTCCCTTTCAATAAAGATTGACCTGCTTTGGATAAATGCAGTTTCTGAAATTAGCCTTCATTTCTACCTTGTTTTTGTTTTTTTTTTTTAATCCTCTCACATATGCATGTATTCAGTAAAATTCTTTAAGTTTGCACATATTTAATTATTAGAGAGTGTTGAGTTATAGAGGGGTCAGCTGAAGTTGATTGATGGATGTTTTAAGGGTAGATCACACCGTTATATTCACCTTGTTGAGATGCTTGCCATCCGAAGGGGTAAAAAGCAAAAACAAAAACCACAATCTCTCCAAGCTGGTACTGTTTTTATTCCTCATTGAGCTAGTTCATAACAACACATGAAGCAATTTTGCACCTTTCTTGTAGCAGTTTGGCTTGAGAATAGTAAGATAATATATGTCTTTTACAAAACTGGACCTTGTTTTAGATTTCCTGTTTTCTAAGTTTTCTCTGAAGCTATAATATTTAGAGATCCAATTAACTACATCAGTAGGAAACATTAAACCTTTTCATGAGCATTCTCAATGCTGTTTTAAATGATGGTATGTTACACCCTGTGATCTCTTGTGACTTGTTACTTTCAAGGGTTGCCATCTCAGTCTTTGCACTGTGTCCATATGTTCAAAAAAAGCATTTAATGTAGCTGTGCAAATGATGTATTCAAAGGGAGTAGGAAGAAAAAGAGTTTGCAAGCTAAATGATAGGATTTACAGTCCCCTTGCTTTAGGTCACAGACAGGATATAAGTTTTCTGTCTTGCTTTTTAGATATACACGCCTGTCTTTGAAGCATTCAGCATTGTGACTTTCCATTTATAGCTGATGATCGTTAATGATTGGTTGATTCTCCACTCAGTCCTTAGAATAGTTATTCAAGCTTTCAGGATATCTTAGGCATTTGAGTATATTTAAGTGAATAAATGTTCTCAAGGAGAAGACTTGTTTTGTCTCAAAAAATCTGTGGGTGTATATCTAGGAAGTCAAATATTTGTTTTATGGTTTTCATGACTTCATGGTAAACAGGATTAAATTAATATCACCAAACATATCCCAAATCTACTGTCTTACTTCTTTGCAGTAGCTGTCAATGGAAACAATCTGTGCAGGTTTATGTGTTCCAGGTTTGCCCAATACAGTTTTTAGTGTAACCCCTGGAGTACTGTTCATTTTGTAGGTGTTGTTAATAGTGATTATTTAAGTTCACATCTTGGAGATAGATAGTTAGAATAGCTGACCTAGTCAATGGAAAGCCAGGACTAAAGTCCACACCTGCCTACTCCTACTGACAGTTGAACAGATTCTGCCAGATTGATTTTATTTCCCCAGTATAAATATGAAAATATAGGGTGCTGATCTCGAAGTCATGTTGCTCGTAATTTTTAAATATGCAGTAGAACAGAGACTGTGTAATTCTTCTGTCTAAAGGAATAAAGTTTTTAATTCTTCAGTATAAGCTAATGACCCAAGAAATATGTTGCAGCAGAATATTCATGTAACAGCATAGAAAAAATCCCCGTAGATACTAAAGAATGACTGTTATTTAATTTAGCTCAAATCTATCTTTCTCTGGAATTTTTTCAAGTGCAATGAGAAGTGACAAGACCTAGCCCAGAAATCAGAAAATACGGAGTGAAAATATGGAGGGCTGGAGCACCTCTCATACGAGGAAAGGCTGAGAGAGTTGGGGTTGTTTAGCCTGGAGAAGAGAAGGCTCCGAGGAAATCTTATAATGACCTTCCAGTATCTGTAAGGGGCTACAAGAAAGCTGTAGAGGGACTGTTTACAAAGTCTTGTAGTGATGCGACCACAGGCGATGGGTATAAACTAGAGAGGGGCAGACTTAGACTAGACATAAGGAAGAATTTCTTCATGCTGAGAGTGGTTAGGCACTGGCACAGGTCACCCAGGAAAGCTGTGGATGCCCCATCCCTGGAGGTGTTCAAGGCCAGGTTGGATGGGCCCTGGTCTGGTGGAAGGTGTTGGAGGGAGAAAGAGGATTGGAACTGGATGATCTTTAAGGTCCCTTCCAACCCAAACTATTCTATGATTCTGTGATTCCATGATTCTATGATTTGTAATTACTTTTTGTAACTAAGGTCACAACACCATTGTGTGTGGCCAGGAATAGACCTTATCCTTAAAGCAAACAGTATCCATTCATTTGTATTCAGCCATACAAAATGACAGGCAATTTTATTACTTCATAAAAATTACTGGTTAATATGTGAATCTGATTAGACCTGTTAGATTTAACTTTCACTTTCAGTAGGAAAATGTTGGATTTCAACAATGAACAATGGAGTTTGAGCCATTTATGAAATCGGTCAACATTATCTGCTTTTTATTCCTGCAATGGCGTGGCAGTCAGAATTTACATAATCTGGGTCATAACACCTCACAACTGTTTGTTGATCTGCAACTTGCAGATCAGTAATTGTGACTCCAGCGAAATGATGCACACTTTTTTCTCTTTAACTTCTGGATTTTTCTTTGTCCTAGTGCTAGTAAAAATTACGGGCAGCAGTATGCACTAAAATTTGGTGCTAACTAATACTTTCCAAGTTCATTCTCCCTTCTCTGTCCTCCCTTAAGCAATGCTAATCAGTGCCAAAAGATGTGACAAATCAGAATTGAGGAAGAGAAATAATTATTTACTTTTTTTTTCCCTTTCTCAAATGGCATCAGAACAGAAAGATACTGATTTCTTTTCTGTATTTGGATAATAACTCCCAGAAAACTCTGTTTAGTTGTTAAACTGGCAATGCTGGTTAAGTCAAGAAATCTATTTACCAAGCTACAGGACCTGTGTTTTGCAAGCTAACCCTATGTATTCAGAAAGAACTCCTGACTTCTTCTCTGAATCCTTCCTTCTTGCTGTCATCCCCACTTAGCTTCCATGAAACTACTGCTCCATTAGGAAAAAGGTTTTGATTCAGTGGTAGATGTCTTACCCCTCAGATTCCAGGGTTGGGCTGAAGAAACAGTCTGAGCTAACTGTAAAGCCAGTGCAGTATACCTTGCCCAGCCTATGGGAAGCCTAGAGAGAACCTCTACAGCTGCACTGGACCCTTCCATGCCAAGGCACATACGTTATGTTATATGTTATGTTATGTTATGTTATGTTATGTTATGTTATATGTTATGTTATGTTATGTGTTATATGTTATTCTATTCTATTCTATTCTATTCTATTCTATATTATGTCTAAGTCATAGACACCGTTGTTCCATTGATTGGACTTTCTATATTCCAGAGGACTCTTATTGCTTGCTGAATATACATACTTTTATCCCTTATCACAAAGGTGCATAAAACAGATTAAATCAGACCTGCAGAGTATAATAGTGTCAACAGTTACAGTGACTGAGAGCTAGGGTTTTAAGTAACAAAGTTGATTATATTTTCAGTGAGTCAAGTTGCCTTGTGCTAAGAATAAAACAGCACCATTTTCCCCATGAAGAGAAAACTTTCTCACAAAGCAAGTGCCTAAGAGGCTTTTAAATCTAAATCAAACTAAAACTATATACAACTATATACAAATATTTGACAATGTCCCATTAAAATTACTTTAAATTATATTTAGTTAATAATTAAATCTGTACTAATACAGCAGAATTGGCTAACTAACTGCAGATGTCTGGTTATGCAGCCATTCTATGTTGAGATATGCTTGCTTTACTGTGCTATTTCTCAGTATGGAAGATTATCATGTGTGTATCCAGCCCCAGAAACATTTTTGCTTATTATGTATAACTAACCTACTGATGCTTAAAAATGTAAAATAAACAACTAAAACATATCTGGATAGGTCAAATAAGTCACCACTCTTCTTAAATTGTTTTGGATTAACTTCCTGCCTTTGAGTTGTTTCAAAAGAAACAGGTTCAGATCTGAGTTACAGAAATGAGCAATATTTTAGCAAGTGTTAACTATTTGCAACAGGATACCAATTTGAGAGAAATTTCCTATTTTTTGCAAACAAAAAGAGAAGGAGGCTCCAAACCATTTGCAATGTTGAAACAGTGTTCACATATCTCCAGTTGTACTTGCTATGGAAAACTTGTAGATGCTGATCGTACTGAAACCTGGATACTTTCTCCAGATCAATAGCTCTCAAGCTTTTTAGCAATACTACTGTCCATGCAGTGTTTTCATGTTCTTCATGTGGGGTTGACTTCTCTGTTTCTAATCCCACTATGAAGTTGGGTTGAAGCAGGTGCAGAGAGGCACCGCTGCTTTTTATAATCAGCGTGTATTCTGTGTGGGTCTAGTCTTTCATGTCTACAGAAGAGATAATAATTCAGTGCTCTGTTGGCCACGCGAAACATAGTGATAAGTTGGGTTTTCTGCACTGACAACAAAGTAATTTATTTCTCTTTCATTTGACAGTGTGTGGTGTACCCATGTATGCATTTCTGGGTATGCATAAAAGAACACAAAGATCTCTAAGAGAATAATGAATTTTAATGTAATGTATCATTAAAACTGCATCTCTCAGACATGATATCTGTTTCATACACTTCAAAGCAGAACATTGTATCAACATCAGTATCCCCTTTTGCTCAGTTATGCACAATAAATATATTAATTAACCAGTGCATAAATGAAGTTCATTCCTTGGTTCTGTGGCCAGGAATAATACTTTCATAGTAATTATTCATTCAAATTTAAAACAAACAAACAAACAAACCAAAAGCTGATCAAAAAAAGTGGTGGATTGTTCCTTGATTTAAGAGATTGAAGGATTTCAGACTTTTTTTCCATCTGGAGTAGATAATGCTTCATGGTCTCTGAGTTCGCCAGAGTTCCTAGGAATAATTTGAGATCCTAAAAGATCCCAGAGGGTGCCCTCTTTTAATTTCCATTTATTAATATAACACTTGGAGAAAAAATCAAAGGAGTTTATACATGATATCAAAGTATCAGTTACATAAATCTTCAGTTGTGCTGTCTGTTTTCCCAAGGTTATTGCTACATTTCAGTGTTCATGCCGTTTGGCTCATTGTCAGGCTCCCTTAAACTAACTAGAAGAGCTTTAGAGAGTGACAGCAGGCTAACAATAGCCCTCTCATTGTACATCTCTACAGCTATGATAGAGTTGCAACAACCTTATTACTAGTGTAGTCATCAAATACACAAAATAATGCAGATTTGTAAACCTACCAAACACTCCTAGGAAGTGTCCATTAAAAAAATATTGTACTTGCTTACTTTTTTCCTTTATTAAAAAAATCCTCAGAGAATTATCAGAGGAAATTTTCACTTGGATGAAGGCACTCAGATTTTCTTTTAGGTAAGGATTGATTTATTTTCTTATCTAGACAAAGTGGAGATTTTTTATACTGAGCTGCATGTCTTTTCTACTGTTTTACCAAAGTCTGAATACCTGAAAGGAAGCATGAAGTTGCATAACAGTTAGTTAACAGACATAAACACATTGAAGAACCATAACCAAAGACCTGACAAGGATCTGAGATTTTGGACCTGTTTTAAAGTTTATAGTAATATAAACTAAGGATAATTCTACAGATTTCAGTGGAACTTAGGTGACATAAGTTGTACATTACAGTAAAGAGCGCCTTAATATTTTGTTTAAAATAACCAGCTCCTGAACCAGAGCTAGAAATGGGTGACCACTGAAAAGATCATTCATTCAGCTTCACTGTTCATTAAATAAAAGAATGTTTGGTTCCCACAAATATTTATGGCATGACTAGTTGTGAAAGATTCTTATTATTCTCAGCTCAGGAAAGGATTTAGTAGATTTTTGGGGGGTGTCCAGCTGAGTGCCCACACCAGTAACAATGCCACCCACAAAGTCTTTTCACCTTTCTGGAATCTAGGCTGCCCTGCTCAAGTTCTCTCCTGACTTACAGAACTGAAACCATGGGTATTTCCTCACTCTTGCCTGCACACAGACAAAAGTTGCATATTGCAGCGGAAAGATGTCTGGTAGTAGTCATAGCATTGCAGGCATCATCACATTCTGTTCCTTTTTATAGGCAGAACAAAAACCCTTGCGAGCAGTGGCAACCCTTAATACAAAAATTTCATTCATGCCTTCAAACCAAAAGAGTAGTTGCTGGTAACACTGTTCTCCTAGTTTAGATACTTCTGCACATGAAAGAGGACCATTGTAATTTTGTTAGATATAGGTTCAAATCCTTATTCCAAGTAAAAATTTCTGAATGTTTATATTTCAGATTTATGTACACATTTTTATTTTTATTACTTTATATTGTACATTTTCCGTAAGTATAATGACCTTCAAAGATGGAGTGGGAACCTATTCGGCCTTATGATTAATCCAGTTTTTCCAACAGATGAGGAAAAGTTATTTCTGGAACTGCTCCTCCTAGCTTTTTCGTATACTATGCTCCACTGTATTTTCCACCCTCTTAAATGATTTTCCAGGTTTTCTGGCTCTCTGTGGTGTTGTTTTAATGCTCTGTTGTCAATTCCTCCTTAGATGGCTCCTTATATTTCTAATTCTTTAAATTAAGTAATTCCTTTTCTTGTAAAAATGATCTTGTATATCCAATGATGTGCTATCTATAAAGATGCACCTTAATCCTCAATTTTAACAGTACCACTAAGTTTCTTATGACAGACTACGATAAACTAAACTGAGAGATATCTTATGCCTACTGGTAAAGCCTAGAGAATTTCTGATGGCACATATAGTACTTGAGGCCCAATTCTTGTTAACTTGTGGTTAATTTGATGATAACTATATAGAAGACCAAAACAGTACACATAGTCCTGGTGCTACTATAATGAATCACAGCAGAAAAACAATTCAAATGAAATGTTTTTTTTTTTGTTAAAATATTCTGTAATGCACTTAAAACATGTGGACCTTTATAATTACATTGTTTTCTAATTTGTTTTGATTATGAGCTGAGTTTAGATGGGTATCTAAACAAAATATACATTGACTACAATGGCATAAAAACCACATCTATGCAACAGAAATAAAAGAAAGCACCCTGGTGCAAGTCTTTGAAGACATATGAACCCAAACATTTTTTGAATGGATATGTAAATTTTTAGTAGAGTAACAGAAGCAGTAATACGGAGCTACTATTTTATCAGTTGCTATTTCAAATTTGGCTTAGTCATGCCTAATGGCTAAAATTTCACGACTATCTGATCTGTTCAAAGCTTTCCATGTAATTTCTTGTTGATAACAACCCAGTTCCCAGTGGAGTTATGTCGAAGTCACAACACACATCACTCTAATTGATGCTAAGTGTTGCTCTCCTTGGCAGACATGGATGTAAGGTCAAGGATTAACTACAGGATGGAGACTAAATTCCCTTTGCAAGAAACAGTCCCAACAGAAGATACTTTGCATGCTGTAGGGAAAGTCTTGTCTTTTGGCTTTTGCAAATGAATAGAGTGTTTGTGTCAACAACATATTGATGTTCAGCATGTTTCATCCAATCATAGGTTACATTTTAGAAGATAAAATGATCTTTCCTTAAATACATGATGGTATCTTCTGATTTTAATTCACCATTTTGCTGACTGAGGTGCTTCACCAAAAAACTGTTTTCTCAGTTGTTCATTCCAAATGTATTTTCTGAAATACATATTTCTTCTTTTCTCTCATTATCCGAGTCTGTTAAATCACACTGTGGGGATTAACACTGTTCTTACACTTTCGCTTAAACGCCAGTTCTATAGAAGAGGTGTTACTGAATTTGTTGATCCAATGCATAGGTTTCCACATCCTTTATAAGTTCATGTGTTTTGCAGTTTACTTGATGATTAGCCAAGCTGTTAATATTTTCTCAAAGGATAATATAAAATAAAGTGTTAAGGAATCAGAAGCCAGGAATCATTAGATATCATAAAAATTATTATATTATGAAATAAAAGACGGCTCTTTTTCATTATCGTTCTTTCTACTTGGCTCTTAGCAACTGTGCCTTTCTGAGATACTAGGTCACCTTTCCAAAGTTGTTTTCCTCTCTGTGAAGATCAGATATGAATTCATTAATTTAAATGAATTATTTTTGCAGTTTGTCCCTATATCTGAAGAAAATATAGGTAAGGTGAGGGTACTCCAGAAGTACTTTTTAACCGTTGGTTTTTTATAACTGTCTACTCCTTCTTATAAGTCACTTTATTGCCATGGGTCACTTAAGTTCCCAGAATACTTTTCTTCTTCCTGATAAGGTGATTGAAGCAAAACACATGCTTGAATAAAATTGCTTGTATATTTGGATGCAGTAAATTGTTGATCCAAAGACTTAGCTGCATTTTTTTATAGTAGTCCTACTCAGAGAAGTACACTACTGTACACATATTTATCTGCATGTCTGTTGGTTCTTTTGCTTTCTGTCTAAACCACAACTCTCTCTTGTCTTCTCGCTTGTGACTTTCAGACCAGGGAAGCAGCACAACAGATTTTACAGTTCTTTATCTCTTACTTGAAATCTGTCACTTCCTTACAACATAAAAGTTGCCATGGTATGCATGTCTCAGAAAAATGAACCAGAAACATTTTTTTCACATGGATAGTCACATCTAAGTTGTCATGTATATACTTTACTGGAAACTGAGACAGTTGCAGGTTAAAGATGGACACATTCCTTTGAATTTCTGTGTTCAGAGGACTCCATGAAAAAGTATGTTGGGAAGGCAAATAGGAAGAGAGGAGGGACTCAAAGAAATCTTTCCTTTTTCAAAATTTAGAGCTGGAGAGTGGGCCATTTTCCAACATTTCTTTTCACAGTTCAATAGAAATTTTTACCTGTGTGTCCTTCACAGGATATATTTTGGAATATTCCTATATACCTGCTTGCTAATGCTTGTGAGAAAAAGAGTGAGATGTATGGCTCATGCTTCTGAAGTTCTTATCTCAGAAGTACTGATGTTGTTCAAAACCTGAAACACTTGAAGTTTATACTCATGAAAAATGAAAAAGTCTACAAGAATCTGTCAGTTTCATCAGCTTTTCCACAGAAACCTGTGGGTTTTCTACCAGCTCTCCTAATTCTCAGCTGCGATGCAATGTGTTGTGCTGCTCCCTAGGCGGACATAGTCTCTTCAGGAAAAGCAATTGATTCGCTGTGAATTTCATCCAGAGCCCTCAGGACATCTAGTTTCCACTACGTGTTGAAAAGGACAGCTGCTTGATGTACTGGCAACTCGGGAAACCTCATCAATTTTGTTTGTTTTAAAAAAAACCAAAAAGATATTCCCAGTATTTCTAAACAAAATTTCAGGAGGGGAAGGTTTGAAATACTGAAGAGTAATTTCAATCCAGGCGGCTTTATACTTACTTGAAGATTTTCTGTGCTAGTGTGCCAGAATATGAACAACCTTAAGCCATCCCCAGAGACATTAAAAAATGTGATTCTAAATACTTATATTTTTGCAATGAACCTTGTTATAGTCCTTTTTCATAGTACTGTCCAAAAGAAATAACACTGATTTATTATTACATGCAGTTTGAAGTACAGCAAGCTGCAATTTCAATAAGCAAACTTTCCTGTACCATGAAATCTATTTTTCCCAATATTTTTGTGTCTCCTCACTCTAGTATCTCACTGTGTAAGGTAGAGAAAGGAAGATAATAACCTGCTCTATTTCATGTATTTCTTTATATTTCTTTCCTTTCAACACTATTTCCACTACTGACTATTTTCCTTTCATATTTTCACTATTACTATTTTAATTCTTGCAGTAAAAGCTTTGATTATGAGAAGGCATCTGACCAATTTCCTGTAAACATTTTCTTTTCTTATTTTGTTTTTTGATACTAGCAAACCTGTGTGCAATTTCAAACACCCTGTGGATCATTACTCTTGGGATGTATATGAATTCCACTCCACCATTCTGACTGGCTGAAATGAGACTCCATGTGAGAAATCTTCTCTCTGATTCCCATGTTTAAGCTGAATATGAAATGGGAGTTTGAGTTCTTCTTAGCCCACCCTGCTTATGCTGTTTCTCATAAATTTTGTTATTTCTAGGCCAATTGTTGCAGTTATGCTTTTACTGGCCTTCATTTATGTTTTGTCTCCAGATAGCCCTCAGTTTGGCATGTTGGCTTAGCTTCTCATGTAAAAAGGAAATATTATACCTTTTTTTTTTCCCTGAATCAAATCTCCTTAGGCTTTTTTATCAATGGATATACGGTAAGAATCTACGTTTGCGATATTTCATATCTCAACTAATTCATTATGAGAGAGAGCCTTTCTAGAGATCTAAATTTTCACTTCTAACCTTACAATTCATTGCTAGGTGTTGTGATATATTGACTTGGAATATAATACCAATGCTTTGTCAACATTTAATAAATTTAAATATATCTACATCTCAGTGTTATACTCATGAGGTTTCCTCAGTGTGCCAAGTTTCAACATGATGCTAAGGCTGCTCTGCATTACAGTAGAAAAACAATATCCTATAGAAGGATAAGAAGGCTAAGTTTTGCAGAGTGTGTGTTTTCATGGGACAGAATCTTGAGAAATATTAATGCTGCTCACTTGAAAGAAACCATTCCTCTAATCGACATCTGTGTCATTTCAAGGTTTTGTGTGACTCTTTCACCTGTTGGCAAAAAAAGGAAAAGTTCAAGTTACAAGATTTCTTTCAGTAGTTACTATGAGCCTGAAAATCCAAGATACAGGAAGGAGTAATTTCCATATACTGATAATATGTTAACTCTTTAATTTAAAAGTCTCTTATAATTAGGTTGAAAAGGATTTTCTGGTTTTATTTTTAGCAATAAGCCTAAAATATTTTTTAATTTCTAACTAGATTACTTCTTTCAAATTCTACTTGTTGGAATTTTCTACTCTTTTTCAACTCAAAATTACAGAGTATTTTTCAACGTAAAACCCCAGACAGAACCCCTCCCCCAAACCTCAGAGAACACCCACGACAGTTCTCTTGACTTCTTGTTCTAAACTGATGTATAGCTTTTCTGCCCGCATTTAAAATACTTTGACTCCAGAGGTGCACTTCAGTGATACATGGGGGAACATTAACACAAACTGGATTATGTTGAATTAGTCTAATATAAACATAGCTCAAGACCCTGAATGACAATAAAAATCTTTCCTATAGCACGACAATTTCATGCAATAAAGAGCAAAAATATGCACAACACAAATTTGTAATGAAGTAACAGAATTATTTGGGAGGATTTTTAACTAAATATAAGTCATTAAGTCTGGTCAACATGTAGAACAATAATCTTGTCAGCATACATCTACCATAAGTAATCTGCATCTTCATTAGAAAGGATTCATTGGAGTCAGCTATTCCCAATATCAAGGGTTTTCAAGTAGAGCAATATACCTAATTGTGAAAATTAATTGGGAAGGATACCTCAAAAATACTACCTGCCTGTATTGGTGGATCATATTGACTGAAAAGTGCATGTTATTTTCAATATAGAAAAATGCACCCATAGTCAATGTTTTATACATGCACAGTAATCCTGAATGTGAAGAAAAATGAGGCGATTTCTATGCTGAAATCAATTCTGCCCTATGACTAAATTGTCTTGCAGTTCTACAGCTTTAAAAATGCAAATAGTCTTATGAGGAAAGAAACTTTTCTAAAGCCACCTTTGCACCATTGAAGGCCTTGTTCCCACTTGCTTATACGTATGCCCTTATGGTGAATTGAAGAATGAAACCCAGAAAACAGGAGAACTTGGATCCAGATTCAACAGATGTCAAGACTACCATTGACTCTAGTGAACATTACATGAGACATTGATGTGTTGATGTTATCCACCTAGAGACATCAGTGTGTGACTATATTTACACTTAACATTTTGTCTGCAGTGTTCTTTCGTACAGCTGAGAGGTAACTACTGAAAAGTGAATAAATTCAGTTATGCACAGACGTTATCAGATAAAATTAGAATTGCCCCAATCAAATTGGTTCTGTCAGTAAGAGTCTATTAGTCTAAATTAACATATACAGGGAATAACTGTAGTGAAACGTAGCTAGCTGGAAAAATAATCAGAGAACATTAGTAGTAAAGCATCTAAGATATCTTATGAAAATAACATTATTTAATCGTATGGATAGATTGATGTACCACAACACATCAAATGGACAGAGAAGATTTATATAGAACAAACAAGTTTTGTTACTTGATATGTGAAACATTGGTAGTGGTACCTTTAAGTACTACACTATGAAGAGTTAAATGAAGAAAATATGGTCAAAGGTATTAAAGTATGGCCTTCTCTGGTAGGAAAAGCAATAGATCCAGTAACATGACAGATTAATGTTCAAGCTAACATATCATTCCCACATATTCTGCCCTGTTTCTGTCTATGCATAAAGAACAGGAGTAGATTTATTTCTTCACTGTTCTTTGTCTGGAAGAAGTGAATTTAACTAATAACTAAAGTGAATGGATAGATACTTGTGTCTTGCCATTTTGCACAATAGGATCCAGAGGCCATCGGACAGTTCTCTCTGCCTATTCTTTTCCCCTGTGAAACTCATAAATATTTCCTAGTTTCTAATTGTAATTGTTCTTCAGCAAAATAACTCAAAAAGTGAGTTGAATCCTACTACACTTCTTTCTATCAAAACTTCAAAAGTAAGGAAAAGCTACACGTGTATTTGGTGTATTTCTACAAGAGTTTTAGCTGAGTTTTGGAAATGGTTATGGAGTAAAATGTAATTACTGTTGCTGCACAGTAGAGATAATAGTTAAATTAGACAAGATTGATAGGACGTATTTAGAAACAATTGTTATTCCCATTTTTTAAGTAGAAAGCTGAGACAACAAAAGGTCAAATTATTTGCCCAGGAGGAATTCTATAGCACAGTCAAGAACAGACACATTTAGAAAACACTTTCCAAATGTTTGTTTTCCTACAAAACTCTATACCTTCTCATTGTAAACTAAAAATATTTCACTCCGCAACACTGTGCAACAAAGTACCATGCTGAAACAGCTTTAATTGCAATCAAAATTATATTCCAGGAGACTGGAAGAAGGAAGGAATTATTATGAAATGTGATTTTAGTTAGGCAGTTCTTGACCAAATTTTTGGAGAACATAAATCAGTAAATTCCTACTGAAATGAACAGACCTATGATATTTCTAATTTAAGATTAGGCTGAAATGTGACTATTGGCCAATAATGCAGAGAACAATACACTAGAAGAGTTGCGTGTTTTGATAATGAGGCCTGTTTGGTTGGTTGTACGTTTCTTAAGAATTTCGGACTCTTAATGAAAAGCCCCTTCCACTGTAGAAGAAGATCAGGTTTGTGACCATCTGAGGAAACTGAACATATATAAGTCCATAGGACTTGGCGAGATGCACTGCAGAGTCCTGAGGGAATCAGCTGATGTGGGTGCCAAGTCGTTCTCCATGATATTACAAAAGTTGTGGCAGTCAGGAGAAGGCCTTGGGGCCCTGGGCAGACTGATTTAGTGGGATGCTATGGCAAGGGCGTTGGAACTAGATTATCTTTAAGGTCCCTTCCAACCCTAACTATTCTACGATAATCAATGATTTTAATACAGGATGGGGGATGGCATGGTTGAGAAGAGCCCTGTGGAGAGGACTTCAGGTGCTGGTTGATGAAAATTTCAACATGAGCTGGCAATGAGCGCTCGCAGCCCAGAAAGCCAACTGTATCCTGGGCTGCATCAAAAGAAGTGTAGCCAGCAGATTGAGGGAGGTGATTCTCCCCTTCCGCTCTGCTCTGGACCTGAAGTCCTCTGTCTAGTTCTAGAATCCCCAACATAAGAAGAATATAGAACTGTTGGAACAGATCCAGGGAAGGGCTACAAAGATGATCAGAGGGCTGGAGCACCTCTGTTATAAGGACAGGCTGAGAGAGTTGGAGTTGTCCTGCTTGGAGAAGAGAAAGTTCCTGGGAGACCTCATAGTGGCCTTCCAGTATGTGAAGGTAGCCTACAAGGGCATGTAGTGATAGCATGAGGGGGAATGGCTTTAAATTGGAAGGGGGAAAGATTTAGACTAGACATTATGAAGAAATTTTTCACTAAGAGTGTGGTGAGACGCTGGCACAGGTTGCCCAGGGACTTTGTGGATGCCCCATCCCTGGAAGTATTCAAAGCCGGATTGGATGGGGCCTTGGGCAACCTGATCTAGTGGGAGGTGTGCCTGCCCATGGCAGGTGTGTTGGAACTAGATGATCTTTAAGGTCCCTTCCAAACCATTCTATGATTCTACGTTTACCACAATATTTATAGTAATTTAATCAGTTTCTAACCATAGGTGATAAAATGTAAAACAGTAGATGTAGGCTTAAGACAGCATTGAAACAAGCAAACAAACAAACAAAAAACACCCTAAAAAAGCGTGACTGGGGATTTCACAATACATGATGACATTTCTTAAAATAAAGTACATCTATTTGTAACAACAAGATGATGAAAAGTATAAAACAAAATCCTCAAAAGTGAATGACAACTCATTTAAGTACATTGTGTGATGTCAAAAGGTGTCTCTTTAAAAATGGCCTCACTGTGGCTTCACTGTGGCTTCCCTGTCAATTGATCATGAGGTCACTTTTAGGGTCAGGAGGGAACTGTATCATCATGAAGTGTATGTCTGCACTCTTTAATAGTATGCCTCGATGCACACTGGAGAGAAGTGCATTAAAAGACAGCACTTATTAACTTAAAGAGTTATTTTTTATGTTAATGGTTTCACTCCTGGTCATGTAAAGGAGGATTATACATCAATAAATCAAGGGAAATGTGTTCTCTTCTAAAAAAAAATATACAGCTGTGTATTTGGTGCCTGGTGTTTATAGCTCCTTTTAAAAGAAGCCATTCCAGGCTGGCCATAACTGGATAGCATTTCTTATATGTCAGTCAACCTTAATGTAAATTAAATTAATTTGGTTTTGTGCAAATGAAGTTTAGAAATGTTTGGTTTGTTAAGATTTTAGAATAAAAGTTTTATAAAAAAGGTAGAGTAAATAATTTCTGATATTTCACTGCCTTAGAGATCCCTATTCAGACAGTAAAGGGTGGGTCTGCAAAAGAACCAGAGAGTGAGGCTGTCTTCATAAATTGCACAGTTAGTTTTGGACTGGGTTTTGGCAGTCCAAAAGTAAAAACTGCAGCTAGCAATTCTCTTTCATTAAAGAATCATAAGCTTTTCTTTCTTCAAATGAGAAATATTTTCAGTTAATTTAATTTACCCAAAAACCTCATAGGCCTGAAAAAATAATGTGAAAAGGAACACATTCAACAATAATATTGGTTCAGTTCCTTCACAATGGAATTGTCATAAAAAACCTTTGGACACAGTTGATCCCTAGATAATGAGAATACATCATATGTATGGGCATTGACAGACAATTTTTAATAGAGCAGCTGGAGAGTTGAGTATTTTAGAACGCCTAGTAAGTACAGCTTGTGACTTGATGGGATACTGTTTGTGATTTGTTTGCTTGAGCGTGCATATTTGCATGTAGCTTTGAGATAATAACGTCAAAAGTATATGAAAGACTGCCCTTTCAAAATCTGAGGTTCATATGCATAGGTGATTGATATGTAAATTTCATGCAGCTAGAGATGAACAAATGCAAATAGCATAGAACTTGGTATGGCTACGAGTTCCTTGCTCTAGTGTTTCCCACTTATTGCTTTTCCCAAAAAGAATTCATGACCCAGAATAGGAGGTTACATCCAAGAAATTTAACTACCTCTTCAGGAAAGGTACCTCTGCCTCATTACTCCACAAAAATACATCACACCCTGATAGAAAAGGGTCAAGAGAATAAGTCCTAAGGGGAGCAGCTGAAGAAATGGAAGTTATTTAGTCTGAAGAAAAGGAGGGTAAGGAGATCTTACCACTCTCTACAACTACCTGAAAGGAGGTTGTGGTGAGGCAGATGTTGGCCTCTTCTCCCAGGCAGCAAGGGATCGGATGAGAGAAAACTGCCTCAAGTTGCTCTAGGGAAGGTTTAAATCAGATATTAGGAAAAAATGTCTTCATCAAGAGGGTTGTCAAGCGCTGGAAAAGGCTGCCCAAGGAAGACTCTATCCCTGGTTAGTCACTGTCGCTGGAGATATTTAAAAGACATGTAGACATGGTGCTTAGGGACGTGGTTTAGTGGTAGACTCGGTATTCTTAGGTTTATGGTTGGACTCGATGATCATAAAGGTCTTTTCCAACCTAAGTGATTTTATGAAAACCCCAAATCAAAATCCTTAGATAAAAACACTCCTAGTATTTGTACCAAGCATCGTGCCATACAGAAATATTTTAATATTGAAATTAGAAGCATTGCTGAGCTATGCTGACAAGTTTGTGAGCATTTAAAATTTTAGTGTTGCTCCCTGACCCTTGGACTGGGTCCAGGCCAAAGCGCCAGACCGTGTACCTTGGAAGGCTGACAACCCTGATGCAGCTCTCACTTCACATATTGAGCTTATTTTTTAAATGAAAACCAGATAACTTAAGACTAACTTAGATGCATTCACACAATCACAGGATTGTTTAGGTTTGAAAAGACCGACATAACATTCCTGAATGCTGAACTGGTAGGCTTCTAGTGACTTAGTTCACCTCTGATCCATTCCTTTAATAAGGATGATTACAGCTCTAGACGAAGTCATAACAATACACACAGAGGTTATTAAATTACTAAATATTCACTTTCTTTCAGAAACTTAATTCTTTGTTTCCTAAATGTATTTCCTGCTGATTATCACAAGCCATTTTTCTAATATAAAAATCCAGCAAACATGGTTACATAACGTACCAGAAGAGCTGGGCTGCCGTGGAAAACAATAATGAAGAAAATCTACATGACTAATAGGGAACTAGTCAATTGCTTCCAAAACTGACTGAAAGAAAATGTAATCACTGTCCCTTCAAACCAGTCCTATCAGGAAGTGTGGATATAAGCATGTACAAACCAGCTCGTGACCACTCAAAGAAAATGGTTGTTATACTTGGATTGTATAGATCAGGTTGTAAATCAAATAGAAATTAAGATCTTTGTCATCTTAATTTTTCTTAAGTTTGGTGTTTAGCCCCAATAGCATTTGAAAATATAGTCTATGGGGCTTATGGTTTATAGTGGGGAGGTTCTAGGCAATAAAATGGAATGCTTTGCTGTAATCTGTAGATTATTTTTATTATCCAGCAGAGTTACATTCACACTAAATTCTATGAATTTTATAATTTAGCTTACACTTAAGCTAGAATTAATAAAGTGCTTTATGTAAACAATCAGAATTATTTACTACAATTTGAATTATAAATATCAAACACTTTATAAATTAATAGCAGAATATAGTCTGAATTCTGCTATTGTTCTTATTTTGAATAATACTGAATATGCTTAAAACCAAAATATAAGTATCCTGTGAGCTGATAATTGGGCTTATAAATTTTAGTACTCTTTGATTTAAAATATGATGCATGTGTTTTAATAATTTTATTAGTATCTTTCCACATACCGTATAATGTGTCAAAAGTAAACACAGTTTTGTATTTTTATACTTCCATTGCAACTAATGATTGCTCAGAAATGGAACTAAAGCTGTGAGTTGCATTCTTCTAAATGTTACAACTTCATCTATGAACACAGCTAATTTTATGCACTAAAGCCAGACTTTATTATCTCCATACTTCTTACCATATTAGAAGCATTATAAAAAAGTCTTGAAAATAGGACGACTTGGCAAGACATACAAGTGAAAACTCTAGAAAATACTTAACAATAAATCATATGCAGCAAGAGAAGCACAGATTTCTCCTATATTTCACCTGCAAAATCACATATATGCAAATATACATTTCCACTACAGACACTGATCTAAGACCTGGACAAATAATTAGTGGAGATTTATTTTTATGATAATATAATTTGATGTAATGTACTGAAATTTTTTGATAAATCTTATTAATTTAAGAAAAGCATGTCTAATTTGGTAGAAACAATTTATAAAATTGAAGAGGTATGAAAAAATTATTAAAAGTATTTTGAAAGTGAAAAAATAACATTATTCTTATATATAATTTTTTAATTTGCTTATATTAAAAAGAATGAGTAATGATGACAATTATCATTGCTCAGCAACAAAGTGATCTTCTTAAAAATATGATTTGTTCTGCTGAGAAGAAAAGTTCTGATAAAATAATTTCTGTCATGTTTAAGTGACCAACAGAAGTGTTATGGGGTGTCTTACTGCAGAAGACTGAGTCAGGCTCTTGCTACTGGTATTCAGTGGCAGATCAAGAAGCAATGGGCAGAAATTGAAATGCAAGAAATTACATTTAAAAGTGTGAAAAGTAATTTCTCTTTCTAAAGGTTATCCCAAGATGCTGTGAAGTCTATATCCTTAGAGGTACCAAAATCCTGTCTGGATATGGTCCTGAGCTTCCCTCTTGGAGCAGAAGGGTGGGACTAGTCACCCTCCAAGAGGTGCTTTTCTGCCACACCTCTTCTGATTCCACAACCTCCCTCACCAGAAAATCTACAACCATTTTTCTTCTTAATTAATATGTATAAAAAGAAAAAAAAAGTATAAAAATTATACACACATAAATATCACAGAAGACAAGGCAGCACCCCTGCAGCTCACCTCTTATTAAAACCTTGACTAAAAGGTTTAATAATAAATATAAACATAATAATAAATATAAACATAATAATAAATCAAAAACAACTACCTACCTGCTAACAAAGACAACTTAGCATCTCTAAAACTCCATGTGTCATAGATAAGAAATTAGTATTTCTTTTCTTTTGTTGTTGCTTTAATACTTTAAACAGTTCACAATATGTATGTCCATGCCCCAGAACGCTTATGATCTGTGTTGAAGAGACAGAAAGTAGAAGTATTGTTGCCCTAACAGTATAGGGAGCTGGATACTGAAGCCACGTGGAGCTGGTTGTGGAGATCTAAGTTTCCACAACACCAGTGAGATCCAAAAGGCATTTCAGAAATTCAGAAATTCCCATGAGTATGCAGTGTCTGAATTCTTATGAAAATTACCCAAAACACATTGGAAGTTTTTTCTTTTTTTCCAAAGCAAGAATCAAGTTTTTATATATCTCATTCTGTCTTTGAGAGCTTATTTGAGTCAGGTCTGATACAGAAAAGATACCTTTTGAGCAGCTTCAGCTCACTAAGCTTCTCATGCATTTCCTAAGAGTCACACAAGCGTAGTAGTTAATTTGATGTGACCAGACCTTAAGAATCCTCTCTCCACATCTTTTTTCCTCTTTTTGTTTTTGTGTTGCGTTTTGGGGATTTTTTTGTTTCTTTTGCATTTTTTTTTGTTTGTTTGTTTGTTTTTTCCCCTCAAGTATAGACACCAGTAGATATCAAAAGCCTTCAGTTTAATAAGCTGTATATTTTGGAAGTCACAGGCACATACATTCAAACAGGGAAGCAGTACATTGAACAGCATAAACCCACAGCTGCCCAATGAGTCAGATTAAATAAAGATCTGAAGTCAAATTGTCCCTTCCTTGTCCCCACAATATGGGTCCTCTTGTTTCATTCACATTGCAGTTGATCATGTTTAGTACCATCTTATGCAAGCCTGGTGGTATTATGTATCTCACTAGAAAAGAGTTTTTCTTTTCATCACCTTTGACATTTGGTGATTTATTTCTTCTTAGAAGTAATACCCCTGGTACCATTAAGCTGGGGCTGATTCACCTGGATCTGGACACCCACACCTACTTTAGTCCCCTTCAGCAGTCTTTTTCATAGTGGAGACACATAAGCATTTTTACAGAACACTTCATGTCCTTGTGCATGTGATCCATCCAGCTGTAGTTAAATGAATACACATTCCTAAAGTCTGTCTATTTTTGGGTTTTTTTGTTTTGGTTTTATTTTCTGTTTATTAGAAGAGAGATGAGGTGCATAGCTTAGACATACCTATGTGCTTAGCAGATGCCTAAAACCAGAGGTAATATGTCTTTCAGCCTGCATCGGCGTTGCAAGCTAATTGCTTTCCTTATGCTTACCTGACTTCAAACGATAGTCCCATCTTCATGGTCTTAATGCCCAGAAAAGGCACAAACTTTTCCTCCCTCCCAAAAGGTTGACCCTGACCTTTATGAAGCAGAAAGGACAAGACAAATCATAGCTCATTTTCTGCTGTCACACTATCTCCTCAAGGCTGGGAAACCAAAACCACAGCACCTTGTAACTATGATTAAATAATGAGAAACTCAACAGACTTTTCAACTGCCAAACCTGGATTTCATTGTCCTCTGTCAAATTTGGCATCACAATAGGTTTTATTGAATTAGATACACAGTTGTGTTAATTACATATTTGCAGTTACCTAGCATTTAATTACTATCTCCAATCCTTTCGCTGTTGCTGAGTTCATTAACAGAATAGGCAGAATGATTAGTGTGTCTCCTAATAGAAGCTGACTTGTTACAGATTTTTTTCTTGTCTATAAGATCATATAGAAATGAGTTTTCAGATTCTTGCATCGATTTTGGAATGTTTATTGACAGAAACATTGACTAATATATAATTTAGTGGTAACTATACTTATATATCTTGACAATCTTACTATTTTTTCACTTCCAGTTTATTTTTTCAAAATAATATTTCCATGAAAATGGATTCTATTTTAATTCTTTTGTTCATAAGATAGGTCTGAACATGCTACTTCTGTTTCCCACTAAATTTTTCCACTCCCAATAAACTATTCCAGTGTCAAAGAGAGCCTGAAATCCAGCAGAACCAACAGCTTTGAAATCCTTACAATGCCAGAAGGGCCTGGGAATTTTCCAATGAAAATGTTTGAAGATATATATCAGGGAACATATTGGTTTCTCTAAGGCTCCATCTGTTCCATTTTAATTTTCCCTTAAAGATACCTTACCAACATTTTTCCTGTTATCTCTTTGGCTTTCAGCAGCCTTCTCTGGTCCTTTTCATTAATGGAAACATATGGCCACACAATAAAATAAATGCGTATCTTTTGCATTTTAAGCCCTTGAAAACTCCCCAGTCTACATAGTCCAGTTCTTTCCCTGGCCTTGTAATTCTTTGTCTGGACTGGTCTGTTACTTGAGTAATAGTTTCCGTTGTATCAGACGTTATGCAAAAAACCACATAGATTTTCAATTATTTAGTCAAAAAGAAGGGTATCGTCACCAACTTAATTTTCTTCTCTCTCTTTTAAACGTGTATTTCTACAATGTCATCCAAAATAACATTTGTCAGGAACACGTGCCCTTAGAACATTTTCCTTTTTATTCTTTTGTCTTTTTTTTTCTTTACAGTATTCTCATCTCCTAAAACGGCTTTCTCTTGTTTTTGATCAGCTAACACAACAATCAAAGCTGCTGACATTTAGCCTTAGCTTTTTAGCCAAATTTCACTTTATCTTCATGGGAAGTGAAATTTAACATTCCATATCTGTCTTTCATAAAGGTTGAGATGTTACCCTGACTCCAGGTAAATGTCTTAAATCTCAGACAGCCCAGCTCATTCTGCTTTTCCCGTCAGGAAACTTTTTGAATATGCATCCTGTATAATTCCTTGATAACAGGCATACAGCCAAAACAATATCCTCTGGAAAATACCTACACTACTTCAAAGTATGTTCTCCCTTAGATTCATGAAACTGTAATGTCTGGAAATAAAAACTCTGTCTTCTACATTGTCCTGATGTTTAGGGGTTTCAACTTCCTTTTTTGTAGAGAGTACCTAAATAGGAAGAAATCTAGCTTCTGAAACCAGAGATATCATTGTCACTCGTGTAAAGCTGTGCATCCGATTGAGGGTGAGGGAAGAGGGGTAAATATGACTGCAATTTGTTCATGCACTAGAGCTAGCACACAGCAGCCTACCAGAAGCATCCTTGATGTAGTGCATTTCTGTGATTTCCAAGGTTAAAAGTAAGGAATTAAATTCTGAACAAATTTACTAAGGCTGTGCTCATTTGCACCTGATAGAAGACAACCAACTTACATGGAGGACCAATTGAATTTACTAATAAAGTATTATGTGTTTAAATATAAGATTATGTTACAAGCTTTTCTGTTGAGTATTGATAGCTGAAATCTCCTGGTAGAAAACTGCATATTTAACATAAAATTCTGTGTTGCTTTGAGAAAACTATAAATCAGACAACCTGTTGAAAAAATACCATGTATTATAGAAGGACAATGTTTTAACGTGACTTGAGAGTTTGTGTTTAACACATGCTAAAATACCAGTCCAAGCTAAGGGTCTGAACTGAGCATTTTGTAGCTCCTAACTGTGACCCCAGCTGGGTTTCATTTCTGCAGAAGCCAGAGCACACAGGATAGGGCAAGAAGGACAAGTTCAAGCCTCTCCCTAATATAAGAGTCAGGATATAGGATGACTGGGAGCCTAAAAAATCTTCTGGGCTATACACTTCATATATAGCCCAAGTGAGACAATAGATAGACGGAAAAGTAAACTCCAACACAAGGACAATGTCACCTTCTTGCCCCACAGAGAGAATTAAAAAATAGGCAATATAATGCACTTTTAGTGACTCTTAGTGATAGTAAGGAACTACCATATTACAGGGGTTTTTTTCATTTTATAAGGCACATTCAGCCCCAGCACACAACAGTGTTTTGTGACATGCTCTTCCTATTTGGTTCTTTACTGAGATGTGTATGTTTTCGGTCATGTTGTGTGGTCATTTGCATTAGTATTTATGGGTGCTTTTCATTCTGAAAGGTGAATCTTTGAACATATCTGACATATCTGAAGAAAACACATGTACGCTCCTTTAACACAGAAGGTGAAATGTCAGAATCAGGTTACAGACTTTACAAGCTGCCAGCATGAGTTCACAGGGATAATGGGCCAGATTCTACTATCTTTACACCAGACTAATCATAAAGCATTGGCTAAAATCTGTGAGAGATGAAAATAAAGTGAGCATTTACACTAAGGGGAGTATTTATGCATCTAATTTTAGGTTCCTTCAGAAAGTGTTTCAGAGATCTCATGTTAGCCTGCTACAGATGGTAAACCACAACAGGAGCCACTCTTTCTCCCTTGACTGTAGCAGGAACTCAGTGAAAACTAACCTAATTTTAGTTGTGGTTATATAGTCACTTGAAGTCTGCATAAATTTTCATAGCCATTAAGATGGACAGTCTGTGCCTCTTCCCACACATATTTCACAAATCCACATCCGGGATGGCTAGAAAGTAAATTGACCAAAGAGGCAGTGGAGGGAGGGTGAGGGGAGAGTGGAGGGAAAGGAAGAGAAGTAAAGATTGAAAGATTGGTTTATTGCAGTGCCAGTTCTTGGATCCTATTCTGGGACCAAGTATTTACATGAAAGCTCTTGAAGACAAAAGGAAAGAAGTTAGAAATACACAAGGATAAGAGGGAGGAGAGGACTACCTCTTTGGACAATATCATTTTTTTCTTTTTCTACTACCATGAATGTGTAAAAGAGGTTTCATTTACTTATAGGCATTATTTAGCTTTGAGACATAAGTACATCTCAGTGGAACTAATAGTGGAACAAACTTCCAAAGGATACAGAACAAAGCTGGTGTTTCATTAAATTTAGGGAGCACTGCCAAACCTTTGTCCTTGATAAAAGACTTCCTCCTGAAACACAGGCATATGTACGATATAAACTAATTTTGCTCCTGCCTGACCTACTAAAACACTTCATGCAAAGGAGTGTTTCTGTAACTCAAAAGACAGGTGTTAAAGGGTATATGAATCACTGCTGCCTTTGCGGCCGAGTTTATGTGAAAGGTATTCAAACGTTACAGAACTGGAAGCAGTTCAACCATATAGATGTAATATTCGCTTTATAACAGAGTGACTCAAAAAACATGTCTCCGTGTAAGAAAGCATCCAGCAAGCTGTACTTAGTAGTGTATTACAGATATCAACAGGCTTGCCTCTGTTCTGCTGAGTTTGGGAGTTTTGTGGTTAAAAATCAACTTCAGAGAATTGGTTTTTTGGTTACATGTTGATGTTAATTCAGTAGCTCTATCCATTAGTTTACTATGTTCACAACACTGAAGAGGTCCTCACACTACTACTTTAAATTCAGAAAGTAAATATCAGAAACCTGCAAACCAGAATCATGCCTTGAATTTGAGGTATTCCTATTTAGTTCAAGTAGTCATACCACTCATGCTGACTGAAGGAGCTATAATTGATACCCAAACCCACATAGATAAAGAAGAGATATTTTTGAGAAATTTTAATGGTGAGAAAAAAAAATAATAAATGAAGGTCAATACAAGCAGTGTATGTAAGCTGTTTTGCTGAGGGCTGAATATGAGAAAACATATTAACAAGGCGTAATGAAAATATGGAGTTTAGCTCCTGTTCATCTGTTTTCCAAGTTCAACGATATAGATCTTTAATACATCTATCAGATATTATGATCATTGATTGTTCATTTGGCACTGTTTTTTACTGTTCCAAGGAAAATCTGGTCCTTGCAGTCCTTAACAATAATGATCTCATGGTTAAAAATTTTCTCCAGTCTCAAACATAACTGAAGAATTTTCATATATAGCTGAAGAAATTTTTATTAAGCTTAGCATTATGCTTTCATTAGTTAGAACTAAATCTTTATTTTTTTGCCTTTTTCCTTTTATTCCTTTTCACTCCCATTGCGGTATGACCTTTTTTTTCTTCCTGTGGTATTACATTATGAAACCAGCTCCTCAAGTTAGAAGAGCTTTTTCTTTTCCTTAGAGATGTCAGCAGTCTTAATTTTGTATTTGTACCCTGAATCCTTGAGCTGTTTTGATTTTTAGCACAAGTGACTTTCTTATATTCAGCCTCTTCTGCATCACCCAGTGCTGAATTCTGAATATTTCATGCAGTTCAACATCTAAATCAAGTTTTAAATTGATGTAGCAGTGTAAACTAATGGCTGTTGTTGGCATTTCTCTATTCTGTGTTTATATAAACTTAAAACAAACACAGTCTAAATTCATGTAAGTGGAAGAAGCATAAAATAGCTACATGACAGATAAAGAGAGTATGAAACCAAATAAACCTTTAGAATAATTAAGTGTTCCTGTTGAAATACACTGTTATTGTAGGAAGTGGAATGTTGAATTAATTTAGAAATCCTTAGAGTTGAGGTTTTTCAGAGCTATTACAAAGCCAGATTAAATATACATGTGTGCATGCACATACATATGTTATTTTACAGCATCTGTTAATAGCCCAAAGACTACCATCAGAGAAGACATAGTAAAATAAATCACCACCAAGAAACAGTGATTACCATATAATACAAGGGTAAGTGTCCATGATCAAGGCACACCTGCTACATATATAATAATTAGAAAATTCAGATAAACAAACAGGCGTATCCACATTCGGTCAAGACCAAAATCTGAAACTGTTTGAAGTCTTAAACTTCCAAGCTGTCTCTTGCTAAATACACAGCATCCTCCATTCCTTTTGAAATCATTAATATAAGTGGTTAGAAATGGTTTTCTTTTTTTTTACTTTTCACCCTGAAACCCTGAGTGTTGTGTATTTGACCAGTTCGGAGGTTTATGAAGGATGGAATGACAAAAGGGTGTGATGGAGGAATAGAGGGAGAGAGAGAAAGGGAGGAAGTGAGAAATGAAGAAAGAACAGGAAGAAAGGAAGAAGAGGTGAGACAAGGAGGAGAGAGAGAAACTTGAGTAGTCTTATAACTTCAAGGCTTTACTTGAAATATATGCAGACTCCCTGAATGTGCCATGTGCTACAGTGCGCTAAAGTCACCACCCTACACTTCCTCGTAGGGGGCTATTTGTGCATTTATTTTTCTTCTGCTTCTCTGCTGCAGTCTTCATAGACAAAAATGTAGTTTATTCATAAATATTCCAGCAGGAGATACGCAAACTGTTAGATTGTCCTGCCACTAGTCTATACCTCTGTGGGTGAGTAATAAACAACTATAAGCAGCATCTCTGTGGGCACCCAAACTGTGTGCTTGTTTCTAAGTATAATATACAAAAACATAAGAGCCTTACGTGACAGGTAAAAGATCTAACAAATAATAAGAAGCACACTATAAAGTGTAGATTCAAAGGAAATAACCATATCTGCTAAACATTCAGGAAATTTTAAGCTTTCATATTTACATTGATTTCCAAAAGATACCTAATTAACTGAGAATAAAAGAGTTACAACTGCAAAATGTAAAACAATTGTTAGACTATCATTTAGTCATGTCAAGGCAAGAAGCTATTTTATCCAGTAGCCTTTGTGATTCTGAAACAGTAACATGTCTACGTGTTGCCCATGAGAATTAGGCACCTAATAACGGAGTTCTGTCACTGGCTAACTTCATGGAACTGGTGTACACGTGCTGAGATGGAGTTAAGTGCCTCCCTTAGTCCTGCCTTCAGGGGTGTGAGTCTGGTGACTTCATCAGTCCTTCCCTTGGCTACATATGAACTGGTACTCCAACCATTAGTTACAGAACTCAGTGGAGGTCTGGGCTGAAGTCCTATCTATGCTTTTTTGAACTTTTACTGGTATGAACTATAAACGTTCTCTACCACAAGACTACTGCAAAAAACAGACTCTCTGTGTACTTCTTTTTGGAGATGAGTTGTAGGACAGTATGATTAATAACTGCTCCATGGTCCAGTGAAAGGGAAGTTCTTCAAAGATATAGAGGACAGTTCTAATTACTTTCTCTTTTGAATATTTAATAATGACTATTTTTTTTTTTTTATATTTCAGGGAGTAACTCCAATGGGTGCAATACTAATCCAAAATAATTAAGGAGTTGTCACATTTAGTAGCACAGAACAAAGATTCCTGTCCAGGTTCTAGATTTATTTAGGCAATAGAGACTGAATCGTGATCTTTTTTATGCTCTGTGAGAGCAGAGGCCAATGAACTGTGAGATATTCTGTGGTACTTAAGATACAATTATCTTGTTTCGAGCAGAAATGACATATTTGCTGACATTCAGTAAGTTAATGTGTCCTGACTAAATAAAGCTATTTTAGAAAATAATTGACTAGATCATTTAATCTACGATAGCAGGATCATCTCTTTTCTTGTATTGCCATAATATTTGCTCAGTGTTGCCTAAGCTCTTTGATTGAACACTCATATTTCCTACCCAAAAATACATTTGAGTCTGTGTTTTCCTTTGGGACTAGAAGGATCATGCATTTGAAATTGGGCATGGAAATATACAGGTATATTACAATGCTTATAAATTGCTGTTGGATTAAATAGACACTAGTTTACATTACAATTAAACACATTATACCATACTTGCTCTAAGAGGGAAATGAACTTAGGACCCTTGAAACATGAATTTCCTACAATTTATGTTTAACGGATGGAGAATAATGGAAGCTACTCCAAAAGGAGACATTAAGAGAAACTTTTCCTGTCAAGGTGGATATGCAATTGTTCAGGGCAGACGCTTCAGTATTAAAATAGGTTTCTGTTTTTTCCCCATGTGTTTTAAGCCAATTTTCTGCCATTTGACATGGTAGTTAACCTTTTTATTAATCAAAATTAGCTTTGCTTCTCATTTGAATCCAGTCACCTTCCCATAAAAAAAAACCCCAAAGTTCCAGAGTTATAATATTAATTGCTCCTTAAGGGATTTTGATAGTCTTATTGTGCTTAGGATACTGCCAGGAAGATTAGGACCCTACCTGATGCTGACTTCAATATTTTTATCATCTTACAACCTGACTTCTTGATGAAAGTCAAAGTAAAATATCCTGAAATATGCTCTATACAAAATCATTCCTATATTCAATATTCAAGATTTCTATCACTGAAATTAATTCTCATGTTTGAGATAATTCCTTCAGTTACTTCATGGTGTGTTGTGGGGAATGATGTGTTTGATATAGATATAGAAAGAACACAGATGTATTACCTGGTGAAAACATCCAGTGGCACATCCATTTAGTCTAGAGAGGGTGTCTGACAATCTTTGTAGGTATATATATGAAGGCATTGGTATTTTCCCAGCAAACACTTCTCACATTACCATTCTTACAGAGTGGCAAGTGTAGTGATTTTTGTATGTGCCAGAGTGTTTCTATGTTTATGCTCATTGGTTGCTAATTCCTTGTCACAGAATAGGTCTCCAAAAGTATTATTGATCAAAGATATAAAAACTTGCTTTTCTGATGAGTTTCTGTTTAACTGTGTTGATCCCTGCATTTGCATGCCTCCCTAGCATTGTTTGGGGCTGCATCATTCTCAAAGGGCAGGCTTTGGCAATGTCTACAGGGAGCGTAAGTATGACCAGGTGCGGTTAGTTATCCTGTTACCAAAACCTTGCACATCATTATCTAAGACAGTTAAGCAAAACAGCATCTGAAACACCAACAAGAAAAAGGAATAAATGTCTTTCTGTTGCAAACTATCTTGATTGTTATTAATGATATACAGTCAACAGCAATGACACGATCATTCTTATATAAAATAAAAATGCTAGGAAAAGTTCAAACATGGATAGGTATGGAATGAAAAGTATTGTATTTGTTTTAAACCATCCATGCAACTCTCAAATACTTCAGTAAAATGCCTGATGATGCTCGATTAAGGGGCTTAAACCTGGTGACACCGTCCAGCTCCCTCTGTTTGGTGCAAGTGCTGGATTTGTTTTGTTGGTCACAAATCTCTCTTGCCCTTTGTAGAAGGGCGTTGTGATCACAAAATCATAAAGCAAGCCTCAGGATGTCTCTAGTGCAAACAAGGCCATCTATGAGATCAAACCAGGTAACTCAGAGCTTTATTTCATAATATCTTGAAAACCTCCAGGCATGAAGAATACACAGCTTCTCCGGGCAACATGTTAACTACTGGTTACTGAAATGAGAGTCTGTAGGTATCTGCTTCATTTTGCACTGTAGACCCTTCAGCAATCCCAATTATTATCCAAAAATTACACTTGCAAATTACTTGAAAAGTGATTTACATAAAGTGAGGGTAAAGTCTCACCTCCACTTTCAAAATGCAATATAATCACTTTCATATGTCTGTAGTGGAAAGCAAAACCTAGAGAAGAGAGACATGCGTTGGAAAAATGTCTTCCCTCCTTCAGATAATTATTATTGAGAGTTCAGGCAGTGAGTTGAATGGGGACAAAACTAAACTGAGTGAGAAAGCAGATACACTAAAGAGATTTTAAGCTGAGACTCAGCTGTTATTTGAATCTACTCTCCAATAATTTTGATAAGAGATTTTTGCTGTAGCCTACTTATTTGGTTATAAATATGGACAAAGTCCAGGATTCTTCTGTCACAAATTTTATTAATTTTAATGCCAATTTCAGTGGTTGGTAAGATATGTTAAAAAACGCCAGCAAATTTGGTTTTAAGTTCATATGGCACCCTTCTATGAAAAAACAATGGGCTGTTCCCCAGACACTTAGATCCCTCCATTTATGAATACATCGTTTATTTTTCCATTTTTTTTTTTGTTTGGTTTATTTGTTGGAAGATAGGAGAGTTTTTAATAGTCAATTTTAATAGTCAATTCAACTAAACAATTGGTAAAAAATTTAAAAGCTAAAAGATCATCCTTAAACATTTAATCTGTTTTAAATTGCTGTAGAGCACCTATTTATTTTTATGAGCAATTTTCAGAGACCGGTTTGAGATTGTTGCAACTTCTGTGGTTAACTTACATCAGCTAAGTTAACCACATTCCATTAGCAGCACATGACAGCAGTGCAAGAAGATTATGACTTATAATTACTACTAGGTAATTTAATACTTCTGCTTACCCATCCACTCAGAGATTTCTACATTCTCATGCCACCTATACAATCTACCTATTTTGAATCACCAGATGGATGTGTGGAATTTCCTTACCATTGAAACCTTGATTAGTATATCTCTTCTAGGCAAATATCCACATAAAGATATGGGAAAGTGTAAAAATATAAACTTGATTGTTTTGGCATTTAAAATTTGCAGTTAGTAGAGTGATATAACAGATGCCTCAATGTAAACATTCACACTTGTACTCCCAAGTAAAGAAGATAAAGATGGAACAAGTCATTGTGATGGATATTTGGTTTACATACACTGTAAAGACAATGGATAACATTATTACATACGACAGAGCATGTGTAAGCTGAGACCTGTCTGCACTTACACATGTCCAAAAAGGCTTACTCTATTCCTTAATGAAGAGATATAAGGATAGGTCCAATAGTAGTGTAAACTGTCAAATTGCCATTTAAGCTCTACCTTTATCAGCTAAGCAGCTGTCTTCTACATGTTATCCCTTCCTGCATCATCAAATGTTGTATAATCTTACCCAAGATGACAGACCTGCCAATTCCTTAAGGTCAATCTGCAAATGATTCAATTCCAGCTCAAGGGAAGAGTTTAAAGTCCTGTTGCAGAAAATACCTTAAGAACTTGGCTAATAAAATATTACTTAATTGTACAAATTTCAACGACCTTTTCATGGACAATGACATAACATCTAAGGAATTCACTCAGTCAGAGTTAAAATGGAGGATGGAGACCACACTGGGGTAGACAGAAATGTGCTTACTCCTTTTTGTCTCAATCAGACAGCTACTGATGTGCAAAGGGACCACAAAGTGGCAGAAAAATAATGTTAAATTACCACATTTTCCATTGACTTAATGTAAGAGATTATAAGAGGTTTAAGGCAGGAAAGAGTAAAAGTCTCTGTCTTTTCATGTCCTTTTTCATTCTTCCTTCCCCCATATTTACAGGTACCTGCTCCAGTCAGGAGTCTTCTAACCCATCTCTAATTAATACTTCACCTAATTGTCTTGTAATACTGCTAATTTTTTGCAAACAGGCAATTTAATCAAAACTCCACTAACAGGCAAAGCTTTATTCTCTCCACAGTTTTGTGCTTTGACACAGGGAGAACTTAGGCAACTATGTCCCAATTGCTTTGTTTCCATGTAATTTAACAGCAAGACATTATTTTCTCATAAGAGGTGCTTTGAATTTTTACTGCTAATGAATAAATTAACTAAAAAGGTTAATCTGCCTACATGTTTATGAAACATTATGCAAATTACTCTCAAAAAGGTTTAATGATAATTGAAAGCAATTGAAAACCATGGTACATTTCACTCAGTTTTAAGTTTTTTTTTTTAATTTTAAAGCATTCAAATTGCACTCATTTTAAATGTTACAGATGTGTAGGGCAAGAGATTATTTTTGTAGATTTAAAGTAAAAGGAGTTTTCTTATTAATTTTTGTCTTTCCAGCTATCCAATATCATGGGGATTCAACTGAAAGTAGACTACTGAATTGTGAAAGATAAGTATACTGTAACGTTTTAGTTACTAAACCAATAACATTTTTTTTTAGCGCACATTAAAAAAATGACAAAATGTTTGACACGAATCTTACGGCTGTGACGCATACACTAGACTCACGGTTCATGCCTTGAATGAGATGGCAGCACATAAAGATACATATTAAAACAAAAAAAAGTCACTTCCACTTATTTCATTGCTGTGGTTCCTCTTTTGTTTGGATTTCAAAACTACATGGATATTTCTCATATGAGGGAATGAGATGCATCTCCAAAAGATAATGATAGCCTTAACTTAGAAGTTAATGTTTAATTTACCTACTGCTAAAGTATTTTATGCTCTTATATATAAGCGTTTATGTTTTAGCAACAAGATGGACATTTTTTCTGCTTGTTTTTTGATTTAGATTTCCCTAGAAACTTATAAAAACCCTGGATTATAACAAAGACATTTTTAATTGTTTCAGTGTTTTCTCATTAATTTTTGTGCATATTTGTCCTAATCTGCTGTGACTTTGAGAACAATTTCTTTTTTCATTTGACAGTTTTCCTTTTTTTATCTTTATTTTAAATTTAGTTTTGTCAGTCATCCATTCTTTTCCTTGCATTTCCTTTTGTAAGCAGTAATTGGTGAACATAAGATGGAAACAAAAAAAGAAAAAGAGCAAAACCAGTAATTTATTGTGAATATATTCAGTGTTATGTAAAGTATATTAATCTACATAAAAATGTTTTTGAAAAATTTCAAGCACCTGTTTTCAACTGTGTACATCAAACATCCCTGCTGAGTGTTCAAGACTAGTTAGCTGCATTGAATGCTGCTCAGAGCTCTGCCTTATTTCTCTTTTGGAAAGTACAAGTAGTGTGAAATTTGCATTTGCAGTACCTGCAATCTGTGATGACTATCAGCAGATTGAATGGTAAGGGATCGTACTCGATTTAAGAGTTCTCCACTCTGCATGGTAGCAGTGGAAACCAGCAAAGCCCTTGACAACAATGCGAAGCTGACTTGGAGAGGAAATGGTGGTTAATCCTGCACCAGTGGCCTTGTCTGGGCAGCTCACTTCCTCCGCTGCCTTTAGTAGCACAAAGCTGTCCACTTCTGAATATCAAAGCTTACTTCAACAATGCCATCCTCCTAACATCCACTGAAGGGCAGTCTTGCTTTGGGACTTGAAGTATTTTTTGTCATTTCATTTCTAGAAGGTCCTACTACTCGTTATCATATGAATTGGAGGGCAGTTCTCACTTTCTACTAATATCTCAAATAAATAATAAGAGTTTCTTAAATTCTAGATATTTTAGTATAGAACATAAAGAATATATAGAATATAGATAGCCAGAAACATAGGAGGACTTTTGCTGCTGTTTGGAAAAATCATAACCTATAATCGTGTTAAAATTCTGCCTTAAAATTCATTGCCATTCTTTCTTCTATTTCTCCTATGCAGTGACTCTCATAGACAAATCTCTCTGTCAGTGTTTCTCTGGTTTCTCCCATAATTGTTTTATGGATATTTTACACTCTTTCTGGCACGTGAATAGGTTTTGTAAATAACTGGTGTTTCTCTGATTCCTCCCATGTCTAGTTATAAACATAAATCTCCCATCCTGTAGCCTCTACTGGGTGCTTTAGTTCTGCTTTTATGAATTTCACTATCCTTTTCCCTGGTAATTTCAAAATGTGTTTTTTTGAACACAGGGAGTCAGAAATCTGATTACAAAAAGACGTTTCAAAGGAGATCATAGCAATGCATTTAATACTAGCAATATTTCCATTTAATTATGTGAAGTTCCTCATCTGGTGCATGAAATTCATACAGAGACAAGTGAACTGGGGACAATTCAGACATATGGGGAACTGATCCTTTTTTTCAGCCTGAGTAAAAGTATGTTCATCCACTCTCAATGCTGTAAAACACTGATTTGCCTCTGCATATAAGTTAGGGAAGATTTAAAGACGCTCAGAGTCACAATACCTTGTTGTGGAACGTGGTGAGGACTGCTGGCACACTTCCTATTTTGCCAATTGCTTCATCTTTTATGCAAGAGGATAGGTGCAGAATCTGTGTGGCCGGGAATCTAGACCCAGCTTCTCATACAGTGGACAAGTACCTAAAGACTCTATTCAACACCTAAGACTTCACATTTGGGGTATGAATCACCACAAAATAACTATTCTCATAAAATTTACAGCATATTCTACTTCTGCCCATGCCAAAGACATACCATACGAGAAAGCTTTCTTTCAGTAATTCTTTTCCTGGAGCTGGCTTGGAGCCAAATATTCACAGCTCTGCATTAGTGGCAAAAAGCAGCCAAAGTATTTCTCCAGTTTCAGGGGGGCAGGGAAGAAATCTACTCTTTTCTGCTTGCATTCTAGATTACTCTGGACTGACCATAAAGGAGCTTTTTACCTGGTTACTCCTTCCTCCTTCATGACAATTTGGGAATCTGGCAGAATAATATTCACCTGCTTCCCAATCATGAGCATGATTTGTGGTTTGTTATTTATACTTCATCTTGTCGCAGTAGAGGCACCGTACTGCCCTCTGTGCTTTCTCAGTACTAAACTGTGTCATTAGTAACTCCTGTAGCAATATATCCCAAGAAGCAATTAGCAGCTTTAAAAGTTAGAATAGAAGGATTTTTTTCCACCCCATTATAGTGTTTGGTACACTTTGGAGGCAAGAAAGGATGTGGCCACTTACCACCTGAAGACCTAGGCAGAGAACCAGACCAACCTACTGATTGCAGCCGGAGAGTGGGAGAGTTCACAGTCTGATATCTACACATAAAGCACACCGCAGAGAAGTGACCTCATAGCTGTTAGATCACACTGTGGGAGAGGTTAGTTCCACAGTCATAAACAGATAGCGTGTATGCTCAAATATTTAATTATTTATTAGCTTAAATTTCAGACTTTCTTCCTCACTTGTGATCTAACTTTTACTTCAAAGGCTTCAACAAGACCAGAACTTTGGTCGGCTAGGATTATTTACCATACTAAAATGGTATTTTTAATAAATGGATCTCTTGTTTTTAATTTGCAGACACAGGAAAAAAAGTGACTTAGTGCCTTATTTTCTGTATATTTTTGTGATTCAAAATATGTTGAGCCTTTGGATATTTTACTTTCCCTCAGACCTGAGAGCTCTTATGCCAAATAATGCCCAAGGGAGAATTTTGACCTTGCGTTATAATGGGAAGCTGGGCAGATTTAACACATTACTCTAGTGTTTGCCTCAATTAGATCTCATTTCTGTGGTTATTGGACCCATTTCAGATAGTTTTGACCATTAGACCCTTTTAAACTCACATTGCTCACAAAGTTGCCCAGGACAATATTATTGCAGAATGATTTAACAGTCTCCAGACAGAGCACATTAGCAAGGCAGACAAAACTCTACATACTTAAAGCTTATTATTTATATTTTACAGGGTTTAGCAAAGTGTTTTGAATAAAATAAGAACTAGTTAAGGTTCAAGACTTGTTTCCAGATTTGAATTTGGTCAGATAAATTTCCAGTAATTTTAATGGTTCTTTCTCATTGTCATTTTATTCTCACTCTCACAAGATTCCTTCCACTTAAATGTAGTATTGTTTGAGAAAAGGCTGTGTTCAAACTTGGGCAAAGTCAAAACACTTTCTGAAGAGAACATCCATAAATTTGCTGGGCATATAAAGTAAATCTTTCTATATATTTTGCTCCTACTTTTAAATAATGGTCTCATTTCAGACACAACTAGCGATATGAAGAGAGAAATTTGGATACCTAAAATGACAATCAAATTGCAATACATATGAATTGTCATTAGAAAGAATACATAATACAAAATCTGTATTGCCACTGAATGATGATAATAGTGTCTGACTCATACAGTAGGTCTATAACCAGAGCCCTAAAGGGAAATTTTCCTCCTTGACTCCCCTGAGAGTGGATATCTATC
Source organism: Cuculus canorus (assembly GCF_017976375.1). Lineage (NCBI taxonomy): Eukaryota > Metazoa > Chordata > Aves > Cuculiformes > Cuculidae > Cuculus > Cuculus canorus. The sequence continues at coordinate 21,362,167 of NC_071405.1, forward strand.
ACCCCCCAAGAAGAAGGTGGGAGGTAGAATGAGTTCTAGCTCACATTAGAACCAAAGGGATGTGAGTTTTCATGTCTGCTCTAAAACCTAAGCACATAAATACAGATTAATTATTGAAGTTTTAATACTTAGTGGCACACCTTTCCTTAATTCAGAACAGAAACACAAATTGCTTGGGTTGTGTAGTGTAGGTTCAAAGTCTGGATATGGGTCTCACATCCTTAAAAAAAGCTTTTGATTTTTCTAGTAGCATTCAAGCTCTGAAAATGGATCTAGCTTCTCTTCTTCATCCCTCCAACTGCAATTCTCATCTCAGCTTTCATAGAGTTAATTATATGACCCATACTATTACAAAAACCAAACATGGCATAGAGGTGTAACTCCCTAGAACATAGTTTACAGATAGTCAATGTATGGAATTTAACACTGGAGTGAAGTATGCAATTAGACACCTTTTAAAATCTGATGTGCAATTAGTAAGCATTTCACAGTAACAAATCGATACAAGTAAATGAAGCAAACAGTTCAGCGTAATCATGTATCAGCAAATCAAATACAGATTGACATGCTATACTGGACTAATTTATTTCTGCTATTGATTTCAATGGAAGTTTTGTCTGCTGACCTACATGTGCTATGCTGAATTTAGTCCACAAAGATTAACAGCCATACAGGATGACATTGAATCGAGTGTTCTTATTCCAAATGCACATTAAAGAGTGAATTTTTATTTCTGAATACTTAAGTATTCAGGAACCCACTAGTAGTCCATTCATAATGACGAATCAATAAAAATAAATATGGAACTTTAGGTTTCTGTTTTCCATGAGGTTAGAACCCCAGAACAATCCTCCCCTGTTGCACTGTACCTGTCAGCACAGAGATGCATGAGGGTTTTTTTCAGGTACCATGCTTGATACTTAATATGAAGATAAATAAAGGAAAAACAGAAGAATCCATCTCTTTGTAGTAAAAAAAAAATTCAAACCGAATTACGTATTTGGTTCTGAATTTTCGTGTCTGCTGCAGTAAAGTTGAAAGGCACTACTTGCTCTCCACTCACACTAAATTCAATGGGGTGAAACTGGCCTAAACAAAATAACGCTTGTACAACTTCTTTGCTGTGTTACTCTGCATCCTTTCTCTGACTCTTTATGGACAGGCTTTTTAGCAGAGCCGGTTGCAATAGGACAAAGGGTAAGGGTTTTAAAAGTAGAAGTGGGTAGATTTAGACTAGATTTTGGGAAGTCATTTTTTGCCACAAGGGTGAAACACTGGAACAGGTTGTCTAGAGAGGCAGTAGATGCCCCATCCCAGGAATCACACAAGGTCAGGCTGAATGGGACTTTGGGCAATATGAAGATGTCCCTGATTATTGCAGTGTGGTTGGACTAGGTGGATGTGAAGGGTTCCTTCCAACTCAAACAATTCTGATTCCATGATTCTCTCTTCTTCAGTATTTCCCCATTGTCTTACATCTATGTATAGCATATTATCCTTTCAGAGCAAAAGTCGTCATACATAGGTCTAACAGAAAACTGTCACAAGAAGTAGATAGTAGCAATCTTAAATGTATGCTTCAAAAGAAATTTGTTTCCTTTGATACATTTTATAGTGCTGAGCCTATAATTACAGTGTTTCAAAATAATTCAAGAGGAAATCTTAAATTATGTTTAGAACATCTCTTCCAAAAACCTAGTCAAATAAATGTTATCTGCATTCTAGTGAAGATTGCCCAAGTATTAGTTTTGCATGAAAGCTAATTGTCCTTCATTTTGACTACGTTTCTTCTATGTAGCCTACTTGCAGGAGTAGATTAACATTTAAATGAAGGTAGAGAATATGCAAGAAAGCAAGAAGAAACATAAGGAGGGACAACACTGAGAATGTAAAGCGGTGCAATAGCACCATGTTCTAGTCTGCTTTACATTGTAAGAATACTGTGCTGAGCTGTTAATAGTTTTCTTTCTGTGTCTAAAGCCTAAATGGCTTGTGGCTACTCCAGGATAAACCTAAAAAATTTTTAATAAATTATGTGGAAAGGATAAAGTGGAAAACAACAGAAATGATGAGATTGTTCACAGCCACAAAACAGAAAGTTATTTGATTTTCCTGAAATTCCAGACACGGAGCAATTCCACTCTCATTGTATGATATTGCCCTGTAGCATGTATTAGAGCTGTCACTCTGCTGTTTCACTTTTAGTGCATTACATATGTGTACAATATAGTTCTGCTACCCGAGGTTAAATTTTGCTCACTGTACAACCAAGACCCTCAGGGCTAACATGCACAGTTGAAGAAGTTTTATTTTGTCAATTTGCTGTAGAACTCTATCCAGCTATGTGATTAGATTCTTGGCTTACTGTCCTACTTGTGCAAGTGTTCTTTCTCTGAAACAGATTATTTTAATATTGTTCAATTTAAAAGGCCATTGCAAAGAAAAGAAATGGAAACCTCATCTCTGAATATCATATTCATGCTAAAAAAAAAAAAAGAAAGAAAAGAAAAAAGGAAGATGGTAATAAAGATCAGTATCTTTTTCTAATTTACAATAGGCATTGTCTGCCTGACTGAGTGCTGATGTCAGTGCTTAACAACAATATGGGTTCAGTTCAGATGCACAGATTAATGAGTTCTGATCCATTTTGACATTGTTAAAACCTCTAAGATTAAGATTATTGACTCCTGTGCACTATAGTAAACTAAATGGCTAATTGGTATTACAATGGCCCTCAGCTAGGTCTTTTTACTACTATTTACTTTATATAGTACCTTCAGTGCTTTATGTCTTATGGTCCAGTGATAAACAGAAAACATCAGACATGCCAAAATGATGTGAAAGGTTACCTTGTGGTACACCAACAAGGGTAAGTCATAAATAAAATAAAAGGAACATGATGGAAGTCATCCATCTGTAAGATGACAAGACAGCAGACAAATAATATGTTCAACTGTAGTACAGAGCGGGGGAAATGGAGTACATCCAACACAGAGATATTTCAATATTTACATAGAGCATCTGTAATTCTACTTGTGACTGGACATAAAAGTTTTCCTATCAATCAAATGTTTTTTAAGGACCGTATCTACATTACAAAGAAGAAGGGTTGAATTAAATATTAATTTATTTAAGGCTTTAGTCTGTGTTCGAGTGTCATAACCTAAGGCCTTGAAAGTTTTCCTTTTTTGCGTCCTCTTTCCTTTTATCTAAGTGAGCTAATTTTTTTGTAAAGAATCCTGAAAGTTTGTGTTGTATTTTGTACTGTATATTAGATATTACTATAGGATTACACTTTTGAAAACCAGTTAAGTATGGAAAAAGAAAGTTCAGATATATCAGTAATTTTTGTCGGTGTTATTTCCTTTGGATTCCAAAAGAGTTACCTAAAACTTATTTACCACTCTGAAAGAATTATTTTGTTGTCATTTGAAAGCATTTCACTTAGTCAAATGTTAGCAAGGAATAACTTTAAGTGTCTCCTAGATAGCTATTATTTGTGTAATATTGTTGATTAAAGGGGGCATTAGCAGTCAGCTGTGACAATAGTCTCGTGATGGGGTAATGAAATTGTTTTGACTATCTTATAACCTTAGCAAATCTAGGCAATATTTAAAATTAATATATTTGAAGGCCTGAAAGAAAAAAGGAGCAGACTGGGGATAAATTGCAGTATATATGCAAATTTTCTCATCTATTCTCCTTAATTTTATTATACAGGCATGTAACTTCATATAATTACTTTATTTATTATAAATAATTTACATCTTCAGCTTTCGGGAAGCATGCAAGGTATTCCAGTAGAGTGAAAACAACTGCTTTACTGTTTTTTTCCTCTATAATGTGTTTGATGTTTCAACAGAAATTCTGTACCAAATGCATAACATTACATTGAGAAGACAGCTTTTCATCACCTCAACATTTACCTGCTGTGTTAAAATAACACATGTGGTATCAGAAAATAATGATACCAAATAGGTTCCCAATACCTAAATGCACATCAAAAGCTCTTTGTTATTGTATATCTGTTGGAAGATACACTGTCTCCTAATGTCTTACAGCCATGGAATACAAAAAATGCATGCGGTTATCCTTCCCTAGAGTTCATTTTAGACGTCACAGGAATAGCTTCCATGGTCCTGTAGCTTTAGGTAGCAGCGTTGTAATTAATAAATTACTGGCAATCTCATTAAACCATCACTCTGGTCACTCTTATCAATCCTTCTGTTGGTGGACAGCATGCTACTTGTCTGCAAGCTTGTGTCTGGAGAAATACTGTGATGGCTTAACTCTTCCAGAGACTGGAATAAACTATCTTGGTTTTATTCACTAGCATCCTTGAATGAAAAATTCAGAACATATCACTGGAACATTCAGAACATATCTGTGATTCAAAAGGTATTCATGTTTGTTTTGGACAGAGTTAGCTGAGCTCCTTTCGTTCATCAGCTGATAACCAGCATTTACTAGCTGTCAAAAATCATTTTGCAAAGTAGTAGAGAGACAGTTAAGATTATATTGTTACAGAAGGATACTAAAATTTCATCCCTTTATATGTATTCTTTTTACTGTTTTTTGAAACAGATTATCAAGTTTATATAGATCTGAAGCTCAAGAATTGTGCAGTAAAGTTCTCAGCATGACAAAGTTATTTGAAGAGAAGTCTTGAACTGCCTGATAATTTGCAGTACTACCTGGATTAAACCGAGGATTAAGGTAAATGATCAATCAATAGGAAATAAATCGTCAAGGGTGTCTAGAATTTTTGTGTCTGTTGAAAGGCAGACACAAAATTAGTCTGTGAAAATTAAAAATGCATATACAATCTTGTTAAAGAAAGTTAGCTTAAAGTTTGCCTGATGACAATCCTAGCTGCTTCCAGGAAGTGGTAGTTACTAGATGAAATAAGAGGACTTAATTCCAGAATCTTGTACTTGAAAATATAATGACTAAGGAAAAATGCTTGCATGAAGCAGCTGTTCAAAGCACCAAAGAGGGCACTGCGTGTCCCAACTCTTTTCACTGTTAAATACTGGACAGGTCAGAGGTGAATCTATCAGAGTCTCAATAGAAACAATATCATTTCACTGATTCATTTGGTTGTGGCATTATGTTTCCTTGGTGAACTGCCTTGTGAGGTCTTTCTTTTCAAAAGAAGAGTCAGCACTTAAGGCAAAAGTTTCTTGGAAAAATAATATTGAAATCAATAAACTAATGGTTTCAAGGCCAAGGAAATTTAATTAAGGCCTGAGGAGATTACAAATAATAGTGAAATGGGAAAGGTTATGAAGAAATATAGGGATGAGGAATCAGAGAGGAAAAAAAGGGAATACTTGACATATTCCTATAGAAAAATGTGCTGTGTTTCCCCTACAAATGCTGATATAATGTTACAAATGTAGGAAAAACCTACATAGCCTAGTAAGTAGTGTGTTTACCTGTCACTTTAGGTAGGAATTTGGACTCTCACATTATTTTGACACAGAGGAAGAAGAAAGTTATAGGAAGACATAGGCTAGGTAAGATTTGCAGGCAGATCTAAAGAACATAAAAATATTTCGTGTGACCTTGTCAAGGAGATGTTTACTGGAATAAATAAAACTCTACATAAATAGAATATCCTGATCTTTGCAGTTCTTCCCTATGATTTTTCAAATGTCTTACACTCATCACTGACTGAACAAAAAATAGGGCGAACTAAACCGGGTCTAAGTTCTAGTTAAATAGTTTGGAATTTTTTTTCCTGATATGACCTTATCTTTCCCAGAAGTGAAGAATTCATTTGGAGCAAGAACTAGTGTTTGAGAATGCTATCCAAGCAGATAATGTCTACTGGAGTAACTCATGGTTTCATTTTGAGAGCCAGGTGCTTTTTTAAACTAAGTACAGGAGTTACACAAATATATATGAAATGTGTATTACATTACATGATTATAAAAATATATATGAAATAGAAATGAAAGACTCAAAGCAATTTGTTCTATGTCTTCTATACTGACTGAGGAGGATATAAAAATAATGATTTGGAACAAAAGCATGACTTTTATTACAGTCTTTTGGACTCACAAATTTTATGTTGTTACATTTGTAATAGATATTTACAGGAGCTCTCAGGCTCTCTGTCACTGAATCTTAAGATTGTTTAAAAACTCCAGTGCAAATGCCAGCTTATGCTAAAGAAACCTCATGAAGTACTTTCTAGCCCAAATTAAGCTACGAACCTGTCATATTCTTTTCCTGTGAAACTCAGGCGGACAGCTGTTTTGGGAAATCAACTTCTGAAGACCATAAGAGACACATGACAAGCCACTGATTCAATTCAGTAAGACAAATGCTGGACATGTAAATTAGCAATTCTGGAAGAAACTCCAGGAAAATTCAATTCCTAAATATAGATATATTAAAAAAAAATAGAAATCTTGGCACATAGCAAAAAGCATAGTCTCAAGGTTCATTTGACAACTTGAAATCCCTAAAAGGCATAGATGCATTGTATGTAATTTAGAGTACTTTACGTTTGACTGCAAATGTATTGGCTTGTGCATGGGTCAAAACGTAGCCGAATCCCAAAGAGCTGACAATCTCAAATGTCAAGAAGGATGAAGTCTGAGTGAAAAGAAAGATTATTATACCTATTGATACATGACTGAGGCACTAAGAGATTACACAAAATGAGATTGACCAGTTTTTATGACAGCAAAGACTGATCTCAACTTGTTTAAAGCACAGGAAAGTACCTTAATTATAATCACATCCATGTTTTCTTTGCAGCGTTACCTATGTCTGTATAAAACAAGCTACTTCTGTATGGATAAACATACTCTATTAAACAGAAATTATGATCACTGCATATGTGCATACTTCTTATATAATTTGTGCTAAAATTTTTATGGCACACAAAGAGGTCTCTCTTCCCTTTTGATAAACTTAGGATTTTCACTCATAGATCCCATTGATGCTAATAAGGAGTGATATGTGTAAATCACCTCCCCTTCCCTAAGCATTAAGGGTAGAACTGATGCAAATGTGCTCTGTGTTTATTTTCTCACTCATTTTTTTCAGATGTGACTTAAAACAAATATTTGGGCCTGAAAGAAGTCAAAAGAAAATGAAAAATTGTCCCTTTAATTAATGGCTACTCTGTTTAGCTTTTTTTCTGTGTTCAAAAACTATTTTTTTGTTTTCCCTAGAGTGGCAAAAATCATAAAACAAGACAATTCTTATCCCACCAAAAAATCCCACTTGAAGCATATTTTTACACATCTTTCACATTTGTAGTTTATCACTAAACGTTTCCTTGCACAAACAGTTTCCTCTGAACCATTCAAGATGAAGTTCATGCTATGCTCCACCAAATTTCTCTTTAAGTTCCATTTATTAAATACAACATTTCCCCTAAAACTCATTAAGATCCTATGCTCTGCAAGCTCAGTCACCACCTTTTTCAATTTCTCAAGGAATGTTTCAGTCTATTGTGGGCCTTAGTTTAACAACTGATTTGATGATTTTTCTATCTGAGACAACAGCAAAGGATGGATTTTGCAGCATAGCTATTGTAAATGGATACTTTCTTTTCTTCTTGCCTCTCACACTTGAACACTGTTTACATATATCTTTATGAGAGCTCTGGGATCACATAATGCCTATAAAACAAGGGATACTCCTGAGATTCAGCTTTACAAATATCCCCTGCCATGTAGGTTGTCAAATCCAGCAAGAATTTAAGCTTCAGTTAACCTCATTTGTCTCTGGGTCCGGTAGTGCCAAAGCCTCTGTTTATTGTATGACATTTACAAAGGGAAGAAGTAGTAGGTGAAGATCGTGAAGTTATATAATAGCCCGTGGTGTGAAGGAAGGTCTGGAATATTCTCTATGCACAACAGTAGCTGAAAATGAATTTATTACAGATCAACCAAGGAGATTGCTCTGCAGTGACCAGAGCCATGCTTCATTATTCATATATAATGGCTGGACCTCCATACTCATTGGAAAGACTGGTTTTGCACAGCAGTGTAGATGAATCCATTTATTCCATAACAAGAGCACTTTTCTGGTCTGTTTTGGAAATGGATTAAACTGAGCCATGAAGAAGTTTGGAGAAGAAAATAGTCATGAGTGCACATAACATAGAGGAACAGAAACTTCCATTGTAGCTAGTTCCTCACTACTTTCCAACAAAGTTAAGGTCATAATGTGACGGAAGATTTTCTTAGAAATGTCCTGTTCTGCTACTGGCCAAAGAGCTAAGTAGCTTCTGCGGTTGTGCACCATGCCTTCAGGCTCATCACAGATTGTCTTTAAACATTCGAGGGGCAAATGTTTTCTGCAAACTGCATCTCAGTCTCAAGTTTAAAGCTTTGTTATTCTCTCAGGATCTACAGGTTTATACTAATATTGAATCATTTGCTATAAACTGACACAAAAAAAAAAAGAAATAAAAAGAAACTAAAGACCTCTAGAAGGTCATTGGGCTGATAAACTCTGCTTTATTGAGAAAGATGAACTTTAGCTGATTTGTAAAGTACCACTATACAGAAGGTAATAGAGTAAGTGAATTCATCTGTCACTTGTGAATAGGAGTTTTAGTATCACTGCTCGAAGGCTGAAAATGCAAATGCTGAATGCTGATTAAATGACCACAATTCCTCCAGGTTGTGACACATCTGAGAGAGACGGAAAGTTGTGATCAGAAAATCTAAGCAAGAGAATTTACAATGCAATGGCAAGCTCAGGAGGATTTTTTACCCTTAACCAACCCACAAAAAGTATAAATAAAACAGAACAGGCTAGGCAGATCTCTAGACATTTAGAATGCCTGACTTCTGATTATATTTTGAGATAGTCAGTTTATTTCGAAAAAGAATTATTTTCCTGTTCTAGCAGGAAAGGTGGTAATTTCTCTCAGTTGCTCATTAGAATTCTTAGAAACTAACTGCTTGCAGTGGGAATTTGAAGCTGGCATCACAACATAACAGGTGATGCTTGCTATTGCTGCTGGCCTCCTGGCCTCCATGCTTTCCAGGAATTCTTGATTTCCACCCAGAAACTCTAGCTAGAAATTAATGCGGCTCAACTCAAACAATACTGAATAGTCACACTGGCATCCATACTCAAGAGAAGCTATATTGACAGTAAGGAATAGAGCCAGTGGAGAATCACAGACACAAATGATGGCTTTTAAGCTTGTCTGTAAGGATTGTATAAGTCCTTTTACCTTGGGAAAATTATGTTTAATTTTTACACAAATGCCTGTCTACCAAAACAGAGAGAATCCTAATAGCTTTTCTACTCTACACAGCCCAAAGTTCTAAGCACTTACCCATTTTCTATGATTAAATCTGAATTACTTCTAAATTTCCTATTCATAAGAAATGTTTATTCCAATCTTATTTGACCTCATTTAACACTACTGCTCTGATTTAGAGTACAAGCAAAATGAGATTAATGTATTTTTCTGCACGTGTTTGAGTATGCGAAAACAGTCAACTTTAAAAAACTGAACATAAGTTCAGGAAAAGAAGATAGTAGGTCTGTGTAGATTTACAGGTACCTTGTTTATCCTGAGCAGGTTAGAGTGTTTACAAAAATCTAAGCACCTGCAGCCCATTTGCATTTTTCAGTCACAATGCCTTGCGAGTTTAAATGAACACCTCAGGTAATTGGAAAAAATACCCAAAAGAATGTAATAGCATTACAGAAAGACAGAACTGAGTAATTTTTCATATTTTTCAAGAATTGAAAGTGCCTAAGTTAAGGAATGCTTTCCCTGACAGAGGTTACTGCTGTCTAGATGCCAACGGACAAGCTCTTGAAACTTCTACCAAGTTCTTTAAGACATAATTTAGGAGTTTCTTATGAACTGTTGATTGAGAAGAGTCACATGTTATACATGGATATAAATGTTTCTGCTTAAAAGGGGTAGTGGTTCTCAAGCCAGTGTCTTGCATTGCTCTTGAATGGTTATTCTTGTTAGTTTGAGTAAACGAGACTTATTTTCAGGAAAATACTGTTAATATTAGCTTGTAAGAAATATTGGTTCTTTGCAATCCTTTTTCTTCTTTAAGGCTGTGTTAGTTTAGAAATGTGGGATGACTAGAAGACAGGAAAAAAGGCAACCCGATTTCTTGTTATTTGGAGTGGTATGTGTGCAAATACCTGTTCTCCAGAAAATGCTTGTTGGTTCTTACGGATCTCAGGCCTTTCTAGAGCGTTCTCATCTAGAAATCTTACCGTGGCTCTGGCCAAGGCTGGTATCAACCCTTCTCTGTCTTCTTTCTGCTTTTTCTTTTTATTGGATTGTTTGATTTTCATAGGCTTTCTGAGCTGCCGTTTTGATACACCCAAATCCTACCCACTGAGACATCAAGTGAAGATTATAGATGTCTGATTTGGATGTTTGGATTTTACACTGTAATGAAATCCAAGTGGCAACCACTTATATTTAAGGGAGCCATATTCATTTCTGGATCTAAGTTAATTCATGTAGTAAGTATAAAATTGTCACAGCTTTAGGAAACCTTAGCATGACATAAAGCTACAATGTCATCATCATCACTGGGTCAATCAGTGTCCAGGTCTAAAAAATCAGTTTCACTTTGTGATATATAGAGTGACAGGTTAGAAGAATAGTCTCCACCAAGTTTTCAGAATCAACGCCTCTTAAATTTTCAAATGACAGGTTAAATTCAATGAAGTAAGATGAGAATATTCACAAACAGAATACAGAGCTGCTTCTTCGGGGTTTTATTGATGGTTGCCTTAAGTCTTGCATGTAAGTTTTCACCTGAGCAGGCTTTAGCACTTAAACTTTCCCTGATAGTTTCTTCAAACTTCAGGAGCTGCATTACAGGGGTATGGTTAATGCAAGTGTACTCAGAAGTATGATGAGACTTGTTCTCTCATTCCTACCTGTTGCCCGGGTGCAATACAATGCCAAAACCTCTGCACTTTCATGTAATTTATTTAGGAGTTGAATGTCTGTCCCAATTTCTTCTTATGCATAGCTGTGATGTTTATATTCCTAACTCTCTAAGACCAATATTATTTCTTTACTTCTTTCAGTGTTTGTTGGACAATTTCCTCTCTGTGTCATTGATGTGAGTTGTGAGCTGTCACATCTTCCAATATGGATTCATGAGTCAGCAAAAATACTCAGCTTCTGATGACATGATCAAACCTGACATCCTGTTACAAATGGGAGGTTTAGGTTAATGAGACTTAGTACTGCCACTGCTGCAGTTGATCTTACTAGTCTAAAAGCAAATAAACAAATAATTCTTTATAAGATTGAATAGATCTTTGTAGTGTTGAAGTTTTTTGGCCCGAGAATAATACAAGAAACAATCTGCTCCAAATGTTTGACAGTCACAGAAAGACAGGTCTCTGACAGAGAAGCAAAATGAACTAACAGCATAATCTGCCCTCAGGAACTGGTAGCACTAAGAAATTAATGTCCTGACCTTACTGCAATGGGAGAAGTTTCATGACTGGAAAACACAAATGCTCTGTGTTCCTCCTAGCTATGTTGGAAGGATTTATTCTAGGTAGTATCTGAGGGAGATGTGCAATTACAGTCCATCAATAAAATGGAAAATGCATCACACCAGCAAACAAATAGTGCTAAGGATAGCAATAGTCCATATGTTTCTAGCCTCTTTAATTTTCAGTTTTTAAAAGTGCTTAGCACGACATTCTTTAATTAAACCTCAGAAAAACCCTCCAAAACTAATAAGAAAAATCAGCCCAATTTTAAAAAAGAACAACTAGAATTGAAAAAGTTTATGTGATTTAGCCAAGGTCATACAGTTTATCAAAGCAGGAAGAGAACAAAAGTCACTGAATCCCAAAGCTTTGCTTTGACTACTGGTGCTTGCTTCCTGTATTATTTGTTATCTGTTTCATAAACTATGCTGGAAATGGTTTGAGGAACCACTGGAACCAACATTACATACTCTACAGAAATGTAGTCAAAATGTAATTTAGCAAAGGAAGTCAGCTGGAATGAGTCAGACCACAGTTCTAACTCAACTTAATTATCTGGGTTGCTCTCCTCTGTTAGCAATGATAGATTTCACAGAAGCCAGATGGAAACAGTGCAAAAATAGACCTTGGATGCTGGAATCAAAAGAATTCACAGTGGTGGCCACCAGATGGCAATGCAATTAAATGCTACCTGTAGTAGATCTGGTTCAACAGCCCAAATGGGGCTGTAGCAATTGTGGTACTGCCGTAGTATAAATGACCCTGCCCCAAAACTGCAGTGGGATCCCGTGGAGCTGGATGCCCCATTGCAAGATGAAAAATGATTCTAAAAGCTTGTAATCAAAGCATTTGAAATGATAGCACAACATATTATGTTAATCTAAAATAACTGCTTATTTTATATGTGTAGCTTAGACATGCACAAAGCTTGTAAACCAAAAGTATAGCTGAGAGTTGAACCAACATTTTTTTTGTAGGTAACTGGTTGAGGGCTTATACCCAAACTGTCTCAGGTTTCCTGTGTAACCTTTGTTGCATTATTTACTTATAGTCAGGTGTTTTTCTGTAAAATTCTTAGCTTTATTTCATAGTAGTCAAACCCTTCATTTTGAAAGAGGCCTATTTCCAAGCCCCAAGAGTTGTGAAGAACAACTTGTAAAGAGTTTGAGGGCTTAACTAATATTTTTTTCATCTTAGAGAAGGAGTAGAAAATAGAGAGACTCACAAGCTCTAAGCTCAGAATGTGGCAACTCCTTCAAACTGTTCATATTTCTGATAACTGCTACTTTCTTCACAAAATGAGCTGTGCTACTAAAATTGCATGAAAAAGTAGACCTCTTCCAATTCTTTACCTTTGACAAGAGGCAGCAATGTTCTAAATCATAGCAGAAAAAGATCTGTGATACAGTTCAAAACTTTTACCCTTCCGTCACTGTGAATTTGAAGCTTGAAGATCCTCCATAAGTTTCATTTATGGACTCATAAAATGCATCTTTGAACCAGAAGTAAAATATACATGGTAGGAGTCCTTTGGCAACTGGTGCCTACCTAAAATAAGTTTCTGGGTTCTGGCCCTAAATCAAATGCATATATTAACTTTTAGTTAATACTAGACAATGTCTAGTAATTAGTTAATACAAGACAATGTCTTCTCCTGGCTAGGAAAGTATTGGGCTGAACATATTTACAACGCTTCATGTTTGTTTTCCTGCTGTATTGGCCTCTTCCTTGACATGTCCTTTTTCTTCTTTTTCTTAGCTCTTAGGCTTTTCCCTCAATGGCAATTTTTTTTGCCATCCCTCCTTGTCACCTTCTTGGTTTTTTTATAGTAGAGTTGGTGTCATGCAGAGCAATGGCGAGCCTGTCAAAGGATCTCCACAGGAAGATTTGGAAATCCAGCAGGGATAGTAAGTTTTAAGGAATGTGCTTAACACAAAGGACAAACAATAACTACTGTATCATTTTCAATCAATTTGCTTTGTCTGCATCCCTTAAGCTTGATGTAACTCCCTGATTCACTGTTCATAAATATGAGAGGTGGACAGAGGAAATAAGGCAGCTGAGCTGCCAGCTTTGGTGACAGCACATGACAGAATGATGTACCTGCTGATGCTAACAGGAGGTAAGTGCTAAATCCGATTATTGCTGTGGTAAATCCACCTCTTCAAAGTTGCCATTTTCACATTCATGAAAAAATTTGTAAATGTAACTTAAATATCTTCTTTGGGCAGAGATATTGCACTGCCTTCCTTACCAACACTGAGAAAATACAAATCAGGGAAACCAGTGTAATCAGAAAATAGCCTGAGCATTTGTGAGATTTCATACTGCTTTGTTTAGTAGCTGGTTTCTATGTCTGTCTGTCTGGTTTTGTTTGTTTTTTTTCTTTTCCCCCACTGTTTTACCACAGTTACGTGGCAGTTTAAATCAAAAGAGTATGATCTCCTGGCTAGCTTCTGAGACCAACTGTCTGGATCCTTTCCTAACATCAGAAATATTTTCTCTGGCTTGTAGTGTTATCCTGGCTTGGTCACTTTCTACCTCTGCCTTATCTGTACACTGCAGATAGTAATATCCTCTGGGTGTATCGGGGAACTATAATGCTTAGACTATATTCTAGGAAAGAGCTTTCAGATCCTCAAAAAAATGAAAAATATTCTTCTTGAAAGTGACCCTGTAATTTCTTCCGTTATTACTAATGTCTCTGGAGAAATTATAAATCAATAACTGAAAGGGAAAGGGTATGAGAAACAGTTTTAGAAAAATAAGCATAAAAAATAAAATAAAAGAAAACACAGCAGAATTCTCAAATGAATAAAAAAAGCTTACTCAAATTGTTAAAGACTGGACTTAACGTGGGTGTTTCACTAAGGGGTCAAGAATAATATGAAAGAAGCAAAGACAAATTGGAATTGTAGAACACAAGGGCAATGAAAACAAATAAATCAGCTTTAAGTGATCATATTTGTGACCCTCCAGAGAGCATTGTTGCAAGAAATCCTAGTCTCATCTCTTCCTGCCCACCCACATTCTTTCTAATAAGATCAAGAAGACACAGGCAGCTCCACGGCCTATTTGAGACCTATTCAGTTGCCCTTAAGAAGGGGTACATTTTTCACTCATTTCAGCCCTTCCCCTGTCCTCCCTCCGCTTCCACCCCAAAAACCTCAACAACATAGTAATAGAAGCATCTGTTGTGCAGTGATGCTGCATGAGATCTGAAGATTTTTGCTTTCCAGGTGCATAGCTCTGGAGTGAGAGCTGAGATTGCAGATGATGGGGATTATCATCATCAAGGCAATGTCAGATCTACCATATACTCGAAATCCTAGAGAACATACCAGATACGTAGGGATCAACTACATCTAACACTGAAAAAAGCCAAGATGCTCTTCACCTCTAAGTTCCATTTTCATAGATGTTAAGAAACTTGTGTACAGCAATCAATAAAACTAGGTAATATGGAACCATAGAATCATAGAGCTATAGAATGGCTTGACTTGGAAGGGACCTTAAAGACCACCTAGCTCCAATGCCCCTGCCATGGGCATGGAAATCTCCCCTTAGACCAGGCTGCTCAAGTCCCCATCCAACCCGGCTTTGAACACTTCCAGAGGTGGGGAATCTACAGTTTCCCTGGGCCACATGTGCCAGTGCCTCACCACCCTCATAGTGAAGAATTTCCTCCTAATGTCTAGTCTAAATCTTCCCCTATCCAAGTTATAGCCATTCCCCCTTTTCCTTCAGGTAATGGAAGGTCACTATAAGGTCTCCTTAGAGCCTTCTCCTCTCCAGGCAGAATAACTCTAACCTGTATGGGAGGTGCTCCAGCCCTCTGATCATCTTTGTGGTCCTTCTCTGGACCTGTTCCAACAGTTCCATATCTTTCTTACATTGAGGATTCCAGAACTGAACACAATACTCCAGATGAGGTCTCACAAGAGCACAATAGAGGGGCAGAATCCCCTCCCTCAACCTGCTGGCCACACTTCTTTTGATGCAGTCTAGGATAACGGTTGGCCTTCTGGGCTGCAAGCATGCGTTGCTTGCTCATGTTGAGCTTCTCATCAACCAGCACCCTCAAGTCCTCCTCCACAGGGCTGCTCTCAATCACGTCATCCCTCAGCCTGTATTGAAGCTGCAGATTGCCCCAGCCCACATGTAAGACTTGGCCTTGTTGAACCTCATGAGACTCACACAGGCCCACTTCTCCAGCTTGTTCAGGTCCCACTAGATGAAAGGCTTTCCCATCCTTCCGGTGTGGCAACTGCACCACTCAGCCTGGTGTCATCAGCCAACTTGCTGAGGGTGCACTTGATCTCATTTTCTATATCATTGACAAAGATATCAAACAGCTATGGTCCCGGTATGGACCCCATGACCATTTGTCATGGATCTCCGTCTGGACATTGAGTTGTTAAGCACCACACTCTGAGTGCAACCATCCAACCAGTTTCTTATCCACCAAACAGTCTACCCATCAAATCCACATCTCTCTAATATAGAGAAAAGGATGTTGTGGTGCTCCATGTCAAAAGCTTTACAAAAGTCCAGATAGATTACATCTATTGGTTTTCCCATGTCCACTACTACGGTTACCCCAACACAGAAAGCCACTAGGTTGGTCATACAGGATTTGCCCCTGGTGAAGCCATGCTGACTGCTACTAATCACTTCCCTGTCCTCCTTGTGCTTTAGCATTGTTTCTAGGAGGATCTGTTCCATGATCTTCCCAGGAACAGAGGTGAGGCTGACAGGTTGGTAGTTCCCAGGGTTGTCTTTTCTACCATTTTTAAAAATGAGCACAATGTTACCCTTCTTCCAGTTACCAGGGACTTCTCCTGACTGCCGTGACTTTTCGAATATCATGGAAAGTGACTTGGTAACCACATCAGCCAATTCTCTCAGGGCTCTGGGATGCATCTTATCAGGTCCCATAGATTTGCTTATGTTCAAGTTCCTCAGGTGGTCATGAACCTCATCCTGCCCTACAATGGGAGGGGCTTTACCCCACTCTTCCCTATCTTGTTGTTCCATGACACAGCAAGGGTGAAGAGAATGGTTGTCAGTGAAGACTGAGGCAAAAACTTTGTTGGGTACTTCAGCTTTCTCCTCATCTGTTGATGTAAGGTCACCATTTTCATCCATCAGTGGGGCTGTGCTTTCTTTAACCTTCCTTTTCTGATTAACATACTTGTAGAAGCTTTCTTTTTAGTCCCCACTTCCCTTGCCAAGTTCAGCTCCAGCTGCATCTTGGCCTTCCTGAACTCATCCCTTCACAACCAAGCAGCATCCCTATACTCTTCCCAGGTTCTCTGTCCGTGCTTGCAGTACATGTGCAGTTCCCTCTTGCTCTTCAGTTTGACCAGCAAGTCTTGACTCAGCCACACTGATCTCTTCCTTGCCCTGCCTGATTTCCTCCATCTGGGGATTGAGGGCTGTTGTGCTTCATGGAAAACATCCTTAAATATTTGCTAGCTCTGTTCTGTTCCCTTGTCCCTGAGTACCATATCTTGGGAGGTCCTACTGACTAAGTCTTTGAAGAGCTGAAAGTCTGCTCTCCTGAAATTTAGGGACCTGATTATACTCCTTGCCTGTCCCATATCCCTCAGGACCCTGAATTCTACCAGTGTGTGGTCACTGTAGCACAGACTGCCTCTGGTCTTGACATTGCTGATGAGCTTACTTGCATTGGTGACTGTCAGGTCCAGTACTGCATCCCCTCGGATGGGGGTGTCTGTTAGGTTAAGAAATTCTCTTCAACACACTCTAGGAGCCCCCTGGATTGCCTACAACTTGCTGTGCTATTTCTCCATCATATGTCAGGGTGGTTGAAGTCCCATTGTAGGATGAGATCTTGCGAGCGTGAAGCCTCCTGTAGGTGGAGGAAGAAGGCTTCATCAGTAGGCTCTCCTTGATCAGGTGGCCTGTAGTATACACCAACAATAAGGTTCCTTTTGCTGCCTCATTTTTTTATTCTGATCCACAAGCTTTCAACCTGTTCATGGCTACTCTTCAAAGACAATTATTCTCACTCCATACAGAGGGCAACGCTTCCACCACTCCTTCCTGGTCTGTCTCTTCTGAATGGCCCATAGCCATTGATAGACACACTCGTCGTCCCACCAAGTTTCAGTGATGGCAATCAGATCATAGCTTTCTAGTAGCACAGTAGCTTCCAGCCCCTCCTGTTTGTTGCCTAAGCTTTGTGAGTTTGTACAGAGGCACTTCAGCTGGGCTGTTGGCCCCATCGCCTTCTTAGTAGAAGAACCCTATTTTCCCTCGAGGTGCTCTGCAGAAGTTTCCTTGCTGGCACCTACTACCTCAGGAGCCTCCTGCTCATCTTCACAGGACTCCAACTGTTCTTTGACATCCCCACATTGCTCATGTGGCTTTGGAAATTATTATTCCATCTAGTTGTTTCTTTCTCCTTATCTCCCTGTTATGTTGTTTTGCTTATTCATGCATAGCAGATACAGTTTGGGTTAGAACTGTAAGCACTGAAGAAACCGTGTTCTTATTGCATTATTCCATGACTTCAAATCAGGTCTTCTTAGCTCCTTGTGTCTCATTTGATTTCAAACCAATTTTGCCAAATTGCCAAAGGCAAAATTGTTTGGCAAAACTTTACCCCATCCACTAAAAGTCTGGATATTCCAGGGACAGTTCTGGTGATATTATGATCTGGGAAATTATATTATCATCGGTGATTTTCTATGAGATTTATCTAAACTTAATCTAAACTTTTTAGTTTATGGAAATGACAGCTGAACATATAGGAACAAAAGATAGCCAGGGTAATTAAATCAGGCTACATCCAAGGGCAAAATGTGTGGGAAAGACTTCAAGTTCAAGCTCAAGTTTTGCAAAACAAATGTGACATTGAAGAGACAAATTCAATGTTGAGAATTAAAGATGATTTATTCACCAGGCCAAGAGGGAGACAAAAAACGTGGCAGCTGTGTGCTGTACTTTCAATGATTGTGAGGGAGCTGGAGGATAGAATTAGCTTGAGAAAAGGGATTGTAGAAATCTTACATAGAGTAAAAATACAAATCTGCAAGTTGAAGTTTCTATGTAATTAGAGAGTAAAGAAAGACACGGATGTGGCCTGCTCATCAAATGGAAAAAAACAGATTGCTTGCCAATGTGAGATTGCTGTATCCCACATTGTTACTTCAGATAGGAGTGAAATATGATGCTCAGGCATGTTTTGCTGAGTTCTCCTCTCTGTATCAATATATACTGCAAACACAATATGTCAACGTCTCAGCACTGTCGTCTCCTTCATATCATTTCCAGATGTCCTTGCTGTTCTCTACTACTTATATCTTTTTTCACTTTATGCTTCTATTGCATTGCAAAATGTCCATGTATCTTAGATTTCTCATGAAATACAGAATGTAGATGTTTTCAATGCCACCAGTCCTACAGCGATTTCCTGCCACCACCACCGTGGAACCTCTTCCTACCTCTTTGCTTATCAATTACATTCTAAATCACTTACCAATGAAAAATGTGTAATTACAAGTGGTACTAATATTAACGACAATAAGAAAGAACCGTGGTGCACCCAAAAGAAAGAATTAGTGTATACATCAGAAATAACTTACAAATTACATGCAGACAGAACTGGAACTGAACTGCTCACTGAGCTTCAAAATTATACTTTTAACCTTTATTCTATGGGATATCCTTCTCAAAAGAAAGTAAAAGATTCTTTATCTCCTTGGCAAGGTAGACATTTAAGAGAATCCCTTTTTCTCTCTTGCTCTCTTTTAGAGACACACATCTTTCATTGCAACAGGTTAATCTCTGAAGGTCCAGAGGTTCAATGCTTACCAAAACAAACCCAGGTTCCTGCTTTAAAGTTTCTGGCAATCCTATGGGTAAGAGTTGCCTTGAACAATTTATAATGTTTCACATTTTCTTTCTGTTCAGAAGTACACTGAAGATAATAACATTTATTTTCAGCTAAAACCAAAGCCAGAAAAAATAGACAAATGTCTCTGTGAAAAGCATAAAAGTCATGGAGTTCGGTTGGTTGAGGTACTTGCTCTGATGGCTTCCTGTGAGATATAGCATTCCCTCAGTGTAGTCAGTGGGAACCAAAGGACTTGAAGATAGTCAATTTGATTTTTAACGATAATCATTGCACATTAAAGAAAATAAAAGTCAAATGCATTCAGTCAAAGCCTTATTTTGATTAAGTTACTGAAGGCTTTTGTTTTGAACAAAAGATGAAATTGTATAATTTCTGTGATAAAACCAACAAATTCTGGGGGAAAAATTACTCTTTTCTTACATGAGCCCCACTTCTCACTCTTCATAAAAGCAGTAAGTTTCATATATGAAAATTGCATGTAAGTGATTTTCCTGGCAGTGGAATGTACAGCACATTTTCTAAAGATTCCTACAACTTGTTAACTAAATAATTTCATTTTGCAGCTGCTAATTAGAATTTTTTCTCTAGCATCATTTCTATGGTGCACATTGAACTGTTGATTGACATTTAACAACTGTGTTTGGGCTTCTTTAGTATAGTTTTACAGAATCACAAGGGATTTCTTGGAATCAAAGTAAGAGGGATACAAAGCAATATTCACATATCTGACTAGAAAGATCATGTGTATTATGACTTAAAGCTAAAGGAGCCAGTTACCAAGATAAAGCAAATTTCTAAAAATAAAATTGAATAAATAAAATGATTATTTGAAAAATGTAACAAGGTATCACCTGAAGTTGAAGGTAAAGCAAGAAGTGCAGATATCCATCAATTATCCCCTCCATTTGGTGTTGAGTTCAAGTTTGCATTTGACTAATGCTTAAAGAAAAAGCCAGATCTTTGCCTGTGATTGTGGATTGAGGATTTGAGCAATGTACGTGCATTGGCATAAGGAAATCACTTTATTTAGAGACCATTTTCTAGACAATATTTCTAACATCTAGCAGGGGTTGAATGCCCCAAAGCTCTGTTCATAGTCTATATTCAGCTTAATACATTTCCAGTTAATCTGCAGCTTTTAACACCCAAATTATGTAAAGTATTTAACTAAAATCTTTAAAGACAAGAAAACTCAGCTATGCTAGAACTCATGACATGCTTCTGAACAAGGTTTTCCCCATATTTAGGACAGTATGCACACTCTATACCTGTTATTGGGAAATTGCTGGTCTTAATTGGGAATGTGTGCTTTTCTTTTTTTGATATTTGCAGTCCCTGATTACTGATACACAAGTGTGGTCTTGATTGGGTAGTAGAAACTCGAGTTCAGGCTATTTTCATTGTCTGACAGTTAAAACTCCATGAAGTAAAAGAGACAAGAGCTCAGAAGATTAATCACAAACTTAAGGTAGATTTTCCTTTTACCTTGGAATCATGGTTTCAAACATCTTTTTTATTATTCTTTTCCACTTTTAGTTTTCAACTGTATCATTTGCCATCAGATTGTTTGACCTCTTGCTACACTTATTCTTGCTACATAAGTTGAATGAAGCACCTTTCAGCCACAACAGTATATGGTTATTGCCAAACAATTCCACTGAGGTTGAACTAATAGTCTCAAAGATTCCTCGATTATTCTTAAAGCATTTAGTTTATAACTAAGTTATCGAGTAAGCATAATAGCTGCAACATGGCCTGCAAAATATCATGCACTGATATTATTCATCATGTTTGACAGAGATTTCTGATGTCATCTCTGAATTAGTAGTTTTTTGTGAGTTCTGTCCTAGTTCTCTCTAAAGATGCTTACTAGCTCATATATAAAATTTCTTAAGAAATGCAAACAATTGTTCAGATTTATTAAATTGTACCTGACTCTGACTTTTAGCTGCATTTAAGAATATATAACCACTTAAAAAACTTTTATGTTCTTGCTAGAACTTATACTTTATTTGGACATTTTAATTTAATGCTTAAATTGGTTAAGGTAAAATTTTGTTTCCAAGCCCATTTAGATATTTAGTGGAGCTGTAGATATTTAGAATATGACTGAATTGTAAGGAAGAGAGTATCAATAATCTAATTTTTATGGTTGCCATTAATGTGCTTCTTTTAGTTTTTCTACAGTTTAATCCTCTCCTGCCAAAGTTATTCTAGGTAGTTTCAAGTGCAGTATAAGATGAAGTGCATGTTAACAGTTTTGCAGAACTGTTTAAATAATTTAACATCACATTTAATATTTCATTTCAACAATTGTTTGTCCAGAAAGACTTGAATTCACTTTGTATGTGAGTTTAAACCAGTTTTAGTCTGAGCATGATGTGTCACAGCAAATCTATCACAGAAGCTGCACAGGTTCAAGGAAAAGTGAATGTACCATTCTTTTTTTTTGTGGGCTGTTCCTGAAAGCTCCTTTTTAGTACTTTATCTTTTCTAACACTTTTCTTTCTCAGTTCAAATGCTTTTATGATCAATTTAATGCCCCTGATGTTTATCCCAAATGGAGTTGTCTGTGCAGTGCCAAGACTCAGGAATTCAGAAAAATATATGGTGACTTGTTTCCTCCGCACCCTCTTCAAACTGAAACTGAACCCTGTGTCATCTTTTAGTGGAAAGTTTTTATTTTGAGTTTGTTTTTTCTTGCTCAATTGACCACAGTGCACTCACCAGGTAATAAAACACCTTTTAAAAGAAACATATGAGGCTATATCCACTGAGCTCCAGGACCATTAAATATTTATCGATACAATAGTGCAGATTTCACTGTGAAATAAACATCAGACTCTGCAAACTTAATAGTTTCCAGTGGAGGGAATAGAAAGGAAGGAAAAAAAAAAGAAAAAGGAAAAAACCTCCCAGAGATTTTGCAGTCTCAAGAACTGGACTTAACAAATAAATAGTTCATGATGTGCCAAAACTGAATTGCCAAATGATTGACCACATCCTATACTGCACAAGGAAAAGGCTGCTGTTGTTTTTACAAGTGCATTTCATTCAGCATTTGACTTCATTGTGTAAATATTATGGAGCTGACTTTTCAAAATTAACCTTTATTAGAGATTAGCTGCAGAGAGCATTAGAGTGGGAAGGAAGCAGGAAAATTAGGAGACAGAAGAACCCAGAAAATCTTAATCACATATTTCCTGAACTGAAACTGCTGAGATAGAAAAAAACTTTCTAGAAGACTCAGGAAAAAAAAGAAATATGTTTTAAAAGCTGCTTGCTCTTACACCTGAAAAACAACAAGGAAAAAAAATTATGCATGTTTTCAGACCTTAGATAGAATTTCCAGGATTATAGGGAGAAGACTAGTGTGTTACTAGAGTTCTACAGCTATAGATAATTTTGAGATTTGTATTTCCAATCAGAACTTTCAAAGGATAGTTAAGAATTTTTAAAAGATTTGTTTTTAAAAAGATATTTAAGTGGCTTAGCAGCCACCGTGTTCTTCAGTGGAATTTCAGTTTCTAAGGCTCTTCAGAGCATTGGAAAATTCCTTATGAGTATACAAGCAGCAGAGTGGCAAAACTAGACAAAATAATCTAGCTTTCATTCTGCGTTTTGGTGATACTTTCTTCTTGAGCCCCTTACACAGAATGTTAAACAGTATTATAGGTTTCTCAGACAGAGGCATAGCCTTTCCTAAATCTATGGCTAGAAATCGGAGAGAAAATAAATAAAAATTTAAAAAAAAATAAGAAAGGAAAGAAACTTATTCTGGGAGTTGTCATTAAAGTTGGGCCAGAAATATCAAAGCAGCATATTATGTTCCTAAAATTCAAGAGCTTTTCAAATTCTTTGTGTGTTCCAAATTCTTCCTGCTTTGGAAAGTGAGGAGTATTGAATGGCAATGAATTCCTGTAGATAGCTCCTTTCCAGCCCTTTGTTCTCACAATCTGCTCCAGCTAGAATGGATTTACAAGGTATAAGGAAGATGTGGACTGACTTCCTTTCCTTCTCTGCTTCACTAATAGTAAATGTGGCCTGGTTTCGGTCACAGACCATAGTCACAGTACACAGCCATTCCTTTCTTCCCCCTTCCCCGATTCCAACAAGCCAGGGCTGTAATCCAAGCCATTGTGTGTATTTTCTTTCTTAAGAAAATGTGAACATAACTTAGTAAAAGATGTAGAATTGGTTGCTTGCTTGTTCCAAAAACAAAATACAAAAGAAATTGTCAGTTCATGTAATTCCTTGTTCTGATGTGGTATTAGTCAATAAAAAATTACTGTCCTTGCACATTCCTTATCCTCCCTTTTCCTCGAGCATCAGATACTTGGTGTAAGGAATAATAACTAATACTAAGAAGAATAAAGTAACGACACTGCCTAATGTCATAGACTATATATGAGTCTTAATTATTTAACACATGAAAACTGCTTATAGAACTCATTTAATAGAAATGAAAGAACCAGAGGTTACTGTTGGTCACTTCTTGCATATACTTTTAAATATATGTATATACTCATTTACCTGGCAACTGGGAAATCCTTTAAGCAACATAAAGCAAATGAAATAATATTTTATTCATGTGAATATCCTATTCAGCTGAATACATCATAAAGCCACTGTCAGAATTCAGAATAAACTTAAAGGAGTGAAATTCTTCATTGGCAATAATAACAATTCCTTCAACCTGAAAGCAATCACGCTGTGTTGACTAAAAAAACCATGCTGATAATGCTATACTCTACATAGGTTAACTATGTGCATAGTTCAGATCCCTTCTGAAGGGAAAAGACTTTTCCTTTATGAGGGTTGTTTTTTGCTTTGCTTTGAGATTGTTGTCAGTGTTTGAGTCATTACTTTGCAAGGCAGAACTTTCATTTGCATAACATTGTTCTTTGAAAACACAGATCTAGTATCAGTTTTAGTAGCATATAACAATTCCCTCCCTGGGTTCAGCTGTGATCCAGTGATAAAAGTTTGATGATAGAGAACTACTGGAAAGTGTAAGTCATGTTTGGTAAGTAGTGGATGTGTATGATTTCTGAATACAACCAAGGAGATGATAGGAAAACTAACACACTGAAAATGTGTGAAAATGGTAGCTAACTTATTGTATAAATTACAGAAACAGAAGATGAGGCTGCAGCCGAGGAATGTGTTAATAAGGAGTGGAGTTTAGTCTAGTGGTTTCTAAGATTGTAATCTATGCAGACAGCTTCAAATTCCAAAATGAAACCCAATACAAGTTCAGATTTCGAGATGTTCTGCTCTAAACTCAACCCCGTATTCAAAGTGGAAAACTTGCATTTGATAATATACTGGATTAAGACTTTGGGGACATCTAATCAAATCTTACCTTTCCTTTTCCTAAACAATATTCCTCTTTAGCTTCTTTGCATTACAAGCAAGCATAGGAAAAAAGAAAGACACTTACTTACTTCCTCCTACCACTGCCACAATGTACTATGTTGGTTAAAAAAGTTATATCACACATGACAGGAAAATATCTATTGGTCTCTTTCCCTGTGCCACTACTCTATTAAAATGAAAGTATTTTAAAATGTTTTTCAAGATGAGCATTTTTTTCCTCTTATTTCTAATAATTTTCAGTTGTTTTTCTCCAAACTATGAGTCTAAAGATGTCATGGCAAAGATATATCCCACTTTGAACTGATTCATTATTAAATGCCAAATTGCTTTCTTTAAAACTTCAAAGCAGACTTACCCTTTAGCAGTACAAGAAAGCTGGGGAGGGACTTTTTACAAGGGTATGTGGCGATAGGATGAAGGGAATAGCTGTAAATTCAAAGAAGGAAGTTTTACATTAGGAATTAGGAAGAAATTCTTCTCAATGAAGGTGGTAAGGCACTGGAACAAGCTGCCCAGAGAATCTTCCCTTCCCTGTAAGTGTTCAAGGCCAGGTTGGATGGGATCTTGAGCATCCTGGTCTAATGGGAGGTGTCCCTGCCCATGGCTGGGGGTTGGAAGTAGATGATCTTTAAGGTCCGTTCTACCCCAAACCATTCTATGATTCTGTGATTCTGATCCTCAAGATTTGACAGGAAGTTCTTCCTCAACTTTCAGCATCCCCAGTCCCTATGTAATTCACTCCAAATTGAATCTAAGCTGGTTTTCCCTCTGTATGTTTCCTCCATGTAGTAAGTAATAGTGTGACATTGCCATTGAACTCTAAGTTGCACTTCTATTTAAATGCAGATTTTATCCTAAAAACTTCATTAACAACAGTAGCAGATGTTGAATATTTTCCTACAACTGACACGCCAGGAGCATTCTGGCAGGTGTTATTAAGGCAGAAAAATAATTTGTTAAAACTGTCCACCCAATCCCTAAATCCTTTCTAGCTTTCACAAGATCATTAAGATACATACATATATTTGATTCAGGGGAGTGGGTTGTGGGGAGGAGGATTGCTATTTCCTTTTGTTTTGATTTTAAGCCGCTATCTCCCCCCCCCCAGGGACTACACTAATTTCTTTTTTAGTGTGAAATAAAGAATGAACTTTTCATATCCATAGCACTTGTGCTTTCATAGACATATTATGGGTTTTTTCAGTTACCGGTTAAACTTTTTGTGTGGGCCACTTCTGAACTCTCTGGATACTGAACTGTCTGAGACCCTATTGCTAACCATATTCCACTGTAAAACATTATTATTTAATGCTATATTATTGCTTTCAACCAATAATTAATTCAAAAAGGTCCTTCCTATTATTTCCTGGCATCATTTTTTTATTAATGACATCTGAAAAAAGACCTTATATTCAGGAAAACTTTTGGAAAATCTGAGTATATCACAGATAGAATAGAGATTGATTACATACTGATAGCGAATCAATCCTTTGTGTTGACATTCCATACTACTGTTAGATCTGTTTGTTGTTTAGCTAGTATCCTTAAGACTTTTAAGGATACTAGAACTCTTATTGATTCTTTAGGGATTATGTTGCATTTAACATTCAGTGATCATGAACTATGTGTCAGACACCATAACAAAGCCTTTATCAAACTAATATTAAGAGACACCTAACAGCATTGCAGTGGATCTCTAACTGTTTAACTAATTGGTTGAAGAACAAAGCGGTTTATATGTTCTTCTTGTCATTTTTAATGTCTACGTGAAATATTGTGAGCATAACTTGTTGCCAAACAAGCTGCACTGAAAATAGGTCTGGTCAAAACTTTTCTGACAAGTGCATACATCAAAAGGAAGATGTATTTTTATGACATTAAAACAAAGGGGATAGCTGTTATTGGTGGTATTTTATGGAGGAGTGTAAGAAAATATTTATCCAGTTTTCAGAGATACTTTTGCAGGAAAATAAAATCTGAAAACTTTGTAACTTCAAAACTGATTTTCATGGATTAGTTTCCAATATTCTGATAGAAAAATGCTGCATGGGATTTTCCCAACTGATAATCTATTAGTTATATGGCTGGTTTTCACAGAAGTAACCCAAATTTTAGCAAAGACTGAATATAAATAAAATCTGCATGATGTGTGCTTCACATATTTCTGCTCCGATTCCCTTGTCATCACTCAATGACAATGGTGTCTTTGCATTGTTCTGGACCTCCTTTTCCCTGCAATCCCTGCAGAATAACTGCTCTGCTCTGACTTAAGCTAACATAGGAAATTATTGAATTCAAAACAATAAACAATGTCTCTAACACATCTTCTTATAATAACTTTACACACAGGAAAAGTAACAATTTGTCTAAGCCATATGAGTGTACAGCACAGTAGTATTAAAGAGGCACTTTTAAGTAGGAAAATGAAGTTAGAAAAAATATTTATTCATCCATATATTTTTTTCTTCTATAATGTTCTCCTTTTCAGGACAGAATGCACTGTTTACACAACCAAAGCTCTTTGGTACAGTTCCTTGTGAAAAGGTAGCAGTCAATTTGACATATTTTGGTAGTTGACAAAGGAACTTTTTTCACTACTACATCTCACTATGAGAAGAAAACATAAACTATCAAAGTATCCGGAGACTGTAGTCCAAAAGAAAAGAAAGTTGGGGGTGTGGGGGGGGAAGGGAGCAAGAAGAGAGCTTCAGTAATGTAAAGCCATGAACACTCATGTTTTCATATGAAAGTACATGAACGAGAGTGTTTATTTTAGCCACTTAAACCAACAGCAACTAAGTCAGGAAAAATCATTATACTGGAATTAAGGAAACTATGCATTTATAAAAACAGTCTCTAATAACAAAGTCCCTTATGGAGAACGGGCTACCTTCTCTGCTGAATGGTAACAATCATTTCGTGCTGAGCTAATTTCTGGTAGCTTGAAATGGACAGAGTTAATAAAGTCCAATCCTATAAAGTTCTCATGGTTGGTGGTAGTGTTACTCTGTTCCTAAATGTATGATTTTCTTTCCTTCCCTTCCCCTGCTGTTTCTTTCCAGGGCATTCGTAAAAATCATTTCATCTTGGCTATTCTCAGTTTTCTATAGAAAATAAAAACAAGCCAATAATGAAAACAACTGCCAAGGTAGAACTGGAGCAAATCCCATAAGTTAATGATAATCTTAGAAAATCAAATCCATTTTACTAACCAGAAAAAAAAAAAAAAAACCCAACCCCTTAATAAAGTAAGGAAAACACTGGCAAATAATGGTTACAGCTTTGCAGGAAGAGTTTATAAAAAATCACCAAAAATTGATAAATGATGTGCCATATAAATGAATGTCATTAACAAGCAAACACTAGCCTTACTGAAATCTGTGCAAAGCCAAATGTTTTACAAAACTGCAGAAGATGTTGGTTTTGAAATTCTTTCCCCACTGTTACCAAGCAATCTATATGCCTTAGGATGGAATATTACTATGAGAAATTTGTTCCTCAATGTAATCATAAACTCACACTGTATTTTCCATCACAAGTATATTAACATTTCACTTTGGCCATCAGTCAGTAGTATAACATACCAAATATATTTCTATCCCTTTGAAAATAAGAAGTGTGTAAGTTTATGGTTTTTTGAATAAAGATTTAGTCAAGTACATGCTTAAAGTTAAAAGCATGTACTTTAATTTGGCTGAACCCTAACTGAATTCGAAAGTTAGGTGTTAGATATGGCCTTTCATTATTAGAGGGAAAGAGCACATAGTAAAGCAGATGCCATTGGTTGCTGGTTTTTACTTTTATGTAAGGTATATTTACTGGAGGGATTTTATCTCAGTGTTATTTCGGATATAATTGCCTTGCAGATATTCTGTACTATTGAAAACATGTTTGTTCTGGTTTGGTGCCTAAATAGGAATTAAGGCTATTATCCAGAGGCACCGCACATATGTGTGAAAACAGCAACCTATACAATTTCCACATTGTAAATGTACTTGTTTTCTCTGGGTTAGTAATAAATTCTGCAATTCACATTTAAAAGTGTTTTTCCAACTTTTAAAGATGTTTTAAACCTGTCACTTGAAAACATTTATTTGAACTGCTAATAGTAAAAGCACTCTCAAAAAAGGCCTCTGAATTTTTTAAAATTTATACCCAAAAATCCTAGTAGATGAAAGATTGTGTATTGTTTTCTTGGGGATAATTTAGTAACAGGTGGAAGGTACTTGAAAAGCACATACTGTATAGGTATACATATAGATTAATAGGATGCTTCCTGGGACTGTAACTCTTGCTGCACTGGAGTCTTGTCCTTACTTGCATATTCAAAGAATATGACATGTAACTATGCTATGAGAAACTGCACTTCACCCCCTCAACACAAAAAAACACATAGATGAGTGCAGAAAAAAAAAGCCCTCATTTTAAAAATCTTTATAATTGTATTGTAGAGTTGCATTAATTTCACTTCCTTTCCTTGAAGTCTAGTCCTCTTCACCAGAAAGTCATCTCCATCCTCTTACAGTACAGTTTAGTATTTTGAAAGAGTCTCTCTGCACACTGAGTGGAGGATTCTAGTAATTTACTGCTCCAAATATATGCACACATTAGCCATTTTGATTTAATGTTATTGGGCATTTATGTGCCTAAAGCTGAACGGAATTAATGTATATCTTCATATCTACTTTTGTATGTAAGAATGACATTCTTACATGTTGACAGGACAAACATGAAGCAATCCTCCTGCTGAAGAACATGGAAGATGACTTTAAAAGATTGGTTTCTCTGTTTTGTAAAGGCACGTTCAAGTTCAGAAAGTAAGCTCCTGGGTAACAGTAGGAACTATTAACTTTTCTTTTAGTGGTTACATCCTTACTTTAGAATTATATACTTGTTCTCTGTGCCTTCCATATATCAATTTCTTGTGTGTGTGGACAAGGGAAAGGAGCATACAATGCCATATTTTAAAGGCTTTATGAGGCTGCTCGATATGATTTGTATCACGTAGTACTACAGAGATGGTGTTTCAAAATGTCATCTCTCTTAACGAAGCCTAGTAATGGCAAGTTTGAGTAAGAACAGCCCTAGAGTTCGCTGATGCTTGGAGGCAGTATTCCCTCAGAACTTGCCAACACTAGATTTCTTCTTAAGAATGACGAGGGTTTTGAAGATCCGTCTGGCAGAGATTTGCAAATTCATTGCCAGTATGCAGAGAAGAATAAAGAAGAGTAGAGAAATGACCCTGGGAGGTAAAGTTTTGAATATTAATTTTGGTTTCTAAGTTGTGGTAGAAAACTTTCTTCTAAAAACCGAAGCACTAAAGGAGAATTGAGCTTCTCTAACAAACATTTCACTTTTATTACTTCCTTCTTATCAATTCATTCCTATCTCCTTTGCAAGATAGTAGAAATCCACAAGTTTACAACAAATTCTGCCTTTATTTGCAAGGGACAGAGAATTCTCAAAAGCTGTTCAGAGCTCACTGCTGCTTGGTTTATGGAAATACTATGGGTTATCTGAGGCTTTGAACCATGAATACTTTGCCTTTTCTTCTGAGCCACAAGAGAAAACTGAATATGAAAATAGGCTCCTAAATGGATAGTTGGGGAAGTCTTGGTGAGAAAATAACACTCAATGGTGCATTTGTATTCCAAATGCATTTACTTTAATTGTCTGGATATAACTTTTTATTTGTTCAGTTTACAAAACTATACTGGCAAACACATTCTAGCAGGAATAATACCCTTGAATAATACACTCCACCACAAATGCTTGAAAGTTGCTCAACTAATGAACAAAAATGCAGATTCTGTCTTTAGAGTTCACTTTTTCTTTAAATATGCAAATCAAAGCACATTCCCCCTGACTGTTTAGGAATATAAGCAAGCAGTTCAGGGAGAAGAAAGAATAGTATAAAATGGAAGCTGATAATCTGCAAACTTAATTGATCAATAAGCAGATTAATTATATCCCATAGCAGGTAACTACTGCTCCCTCTTCCAGAAATACTGGTTGTTGATGTTTGGCTCATTTCAGCCTCCTCACCTCCAGCATCACTTCCAGCCACCTATCTTTTTACAGATAATTTTGATTTTTTTCCATCCCCCTTCTCTTCTAAACACTTTGTCTCAAAACTATAACACTGTAAGTCTTAACCAGGCCCACCTATCAATGCTGAGCAGGAAACTTCTCTTCTTCTTGCTGACCTTGTATAACAGGAACATTCTGTGTCCTAAAATCTGCAATACAGTCAGAGCTGTCCCTCTGACTTCTTTATTAAAATAACGGTTGAGATTTAGACTTTTTCCAAACGTCAATGTTACCTCTTCATAAGATTTTACGACTTCTTTTCCAATGATGACTATTTAATTTTTTGTTTGTGAGTTTTTGTTTTTCTTCCAGTCCCCTCACTTGCATTGCTGCCTGATGCAAAGTAAAAATCCATAATATTTACACAGATTGGTTTACAAACAGTGCTCAGACCAAGAATTATTTATTTCAATACAAATTTTAAGTACTTCCTAATAAATAAATTAGGATTTTCAAGAAAGCATATGAATAATTTCAGCTGTCTCTAATTTGTTTGATAGTTGCCTGGTATGTTCTGATACATTGTCTGGGTTTTCAATCAGCCAAAACTATGTAATGGTTTTACTAAGAAAATAGCTTTCTACAGGGGAATGGCAAAAAGTAACATTCTTTAAAAATTACTAACTATTCGTATCCCGTGCGTGGCCAAGACAATGGCAGGATCTGACCTGTGATAAATAAACGCCCCCAAAATGCACTCGTGGAAGTGCCATTGATGGGGGTATTGACATTGTTCATGACCATGAGTAATTAAAAAAGTGGAGCTGCCATTGTTAGAGCTGGTATCAATGGAGGCAGTAAGATTTTTCTGCAGTTTTGTAGTTGGTCAACATTTTTGACCACAGGCTACTAAACCCCTGGTCCACTGGGTTAGATGGCGTGTAGAAACTGAGCAAAAGTACAGTCTCTGTCTTGAGAGTGCCTGTTGTAAGATACAACAAAGGGGAAACAATATATTTGCAGATATAAACAGGAAAGTACTTTCATTAGACGCATCTTGGTTTAGCTTACAGTATGTTCTTTTTGTAAGCAGCTCCCTGTGCTTGTTACCATCATTGTCAATGCACATTAGGCATTGTATCATCAATTGTTAATCACTTTCTGGCTAAAGGGTCGCTTCCTTGAACTCTATGATCCTGCCTTTCCTACTTGCCAGAAAATTATAAAAAAAACATGCTCAAGTCTTTCTTTCTGTTCTATAGCATGAGAGATGGGTGTTTAAAGATAGTTATGGGGTGATTTTCTCCATGATTATGGATTAAAGCACTCTGCAGGAGGAGGAAAAAAATATTGCTGGCATACAAAACCTGCAAAATTTATCCAATCTTTATGTTACCTGTTCAATTTTTTTTTAATTTTTTTTTTAATAACTAGTATATGCATATAAAGGTAGAGGGGTTTACACCTTCAGCTGCACTACATGACCATGAAAAATAGAACACTATTAGAGTCACATTCAAGTTCATAAAGGTATACTTTTAATGGAAAGTGTCAAGTACTAATGTTTGAATTCATATTCACAGGTTTTATACTATGCTCGTTTACATTCATGACAATATTCAGTTTTAGAATTTTGGATTTTTTTTCTGGTGGCTCATTAAAGCAAAATATTCCTTATTTTGTCACTCTCATACTAATTACATATCTTAAATCTTTGTTCATGCTCAAATAATTTTTAAAAAAGAGCATTTTGCTTAGAATGAATTTAGTGTCAAAATAAAGAGGAAGGAGAGAAGTCAAAAACAGAAAAGGCTATTAAGAGAGCTGATAGAGGTGCTCACCAAAACCCTTTCCATCATCTACCAGCAGTCCTGGCTGACTGGGGAAGATTCACTTGACTGGAGACTGGCAAATATTACATCCCTTTACAAGAAGAGTTGGAGGAAGAATCCAAGGAACTATAGACCTGTCAGTCTGACCTCAGTGCTTGGAAAGGTCATGGAGCAGGTGATTTTGACTGCCATCACACAACACACACAAGACAATCAGGTGATCAGGCCCAGTCAGCATTGGTTTATGAAAGGCAGTTACTGCCAAACTAACCTGATCTCCTTCTACGAGAAGGTGACCCGCTTACTGGAGGAAGGAAAGGCTGTGGATAGTGTACCTGGGCGTCAGTAAAGTCTATGACAACGTTTTTCACAGTATTCTGTTTGAGAATCTGGCTAACACTGTGCACCCTCTGCTGAGTAAAAAACTGGTTTAATGTCTGGGCCCAAAGAGTCCTGGTAAATGGAGTTAACTCCAGCTGGAGGCCGGTCATAAAGGATGTTCCCCAGGGCTCAGTGCTGGGTCCAGCTCTGTTCAATATCTTTATCAATGATCTGGATGAGGGGATTGAATGTACCGTTAGTGAGTTTGCAGGTACTAAGCTGGGAGGAAGTGTCGATTCTCTTGAGGGTAGGGAGGCTTTACAGAGGGATCTGAACAGGCTGGATTGATGGGCTGCAACCAACAGGATGAGGTTCAACAAGGCCAAGTGCCAAGTCCTGTACTTGGGACACAACAACCTCATGCAGTGCTACAGGCTGGAGGAAGAGAGGCTGAAAAGCTGCCTGGCAGAGAATGACCTGAGGGTGTTGGACGGTGAACTGAACATGAGCCAGCAGCGTGCCCAGGTGGAGAAGAAGGTCAATAATATCTTGGCCTGTACCAGAAACATCTTGGCCATCAAGACCAGGGAAATGATTTTGTCCCTGTATTAAACATTGTTGAAGCTGCACCTTGAATACTGTGTTCAGTTTTGGGCCCCTCACTACAAGGAAGAGTATGAGGTCCTGGAGTGTGTCCAGAGAAGAGCAACAAAGCTGGTGAAGGGGCTGGAGAACAAGTCTTACAGTGAACAGCTGAGGGAGCTGGAGTTGTTTAGCCTAGAGAAAAGGAGTCTGAGGGGAGAACTTATCAGATAGTCTATAACTATCTGAAAGGATTTTGTAGTGAAGTGGGTGTTGGTTTCTTCTCCCAATCAATACGTGGTAGGATGAAAGGGAATGGCTTCAAGCTGTGCCAGGGAAGGTTCAGTTTGTACATTAGGAAAAGTCTCTTCACTGAAAGGATTATCAGGCACTTGAACAGTCTTCCCAGGGAGGTGGCTGAGTCACCATCCTTGGTGGTATTTAAAAGATAGGTAGATGAACTGCTCAGCAATATAATTTAGTAGTGGATGGTCTTGATGATCTCAAAGGTTTTTTCCAACCTAGTGATTGTATGATTCCATGATCTTGGGTCAAATAGTCCACACTTTCTCTTTGATGTCAAATATTGTTTGGAATCTGGTGTGACAGACCCTTTCTACTATTTTGTTCTAGTATCATTTTTTGTTCTCTCATGTTGCAATTACTGTTGCCCTTGATTTTACTTGTTAAGTACTTCTAGAAAATGACCATATCCTCATCACCCCTTCCTCATTACTGAGTCAAGTTGCAGATATTCACCTTATTTAAAGTATTCTCATAAAACATTCCTTCAACCCCTTCATATTCTTTGTTACTCTTCTATGAGCTGCTTCTAGTTCGTTGACTTTGACGTTTGAATGAGATGCCTCTAGTTGAGAACACTTATCTTAAGGACACCTCAGCAGTTCATATCTTGATTGACAGCTCATATTTTAAGCCTAGTATTCAGCTATATTAGACTTTCATATTTCCTGCATATATTTGTGATAACTTATGACAAAAAAAGAAAAAAAAAAAAAGAAAGGGAAAAAGCCAGTTCATAGGTGAGGGAAAAAAGTGATTTTTGCTAGTTCTGATGACCATTTGGGGTGGTAATTGAGTCAAAATTGAGCAGTGGTACT
This sequence comes from Cuculus canorus, assembly GCF_017976375.1. Classification (NCBI taxonomy): domain Eukaryota; kingdom Metazoa; phylum Chordata; class Aves; order Cuculiformes; family Cuculidae; genus Cuculus; species Cuculus canorus. The sequence goes on from NC_071405.1 coordinate 21,396,798, forward strand.
TATAAGACATACCCTGTCATGTGTTGTGTGTTCAGATGAATTTTGCAGTGAATTGCAGTCATCTACCTTGTTTATCTAATGTAGCTGGCTGGCAGTAAAAGCTCTCCTTTGTGTCAAACTGCATTAACATGATTGTCAATGTAAAATTAATTGACAAGCCTGGCAATGGGCAGAGCTATCCCTTCAGGACTTGGAGGTTGAACATCTGCCTGAAGTGATGTTTCCTAAAAAGCTTTACATAACTGCAGCAATATTTTGGGCAAGCACTTAATGTTTCAGCTGATGTAAGTCAGCGGTGAAGAAAAGACAAGACACAGACGCTTGATGGGATGTGTTGGGTTACAGCATGCTGACAGCCTCATCAATGTACCAAAAGGTTACAATGCTCAGGACGTACAGGCTTTTAAGCTCTGTCTCCATGTTTGTATATTACCTCATTTTGTTCAAGGTGGTGGTTACCCACCCAATTTGTGGTATTTTCTGCTGGATGACTTTTTATCCTGAAACACTCATTTCTTAAAAAAGGTTTGGTCAAAATCTAAATCAGAAGTTTGAATCAGAGAAGAATGGTAAGGGAGAGAAAACAAGAGTCTTAATTATTTTGAAACTTCATTATTGACATTCTATAGGTGTGGCACAAACATCTTAGCCAGAAAGCAGTGGTGGTTTCTGCATCTGGATTGATCACCCTGAGATAACTATATTTTCATTCATTTCAAATAGATTTTTTTTATGATGTGACCTATTTTATTTAAAGGATTAATGTATAACACACATATACATATGTAAAACATAAATAACGTGTTTAGATTAATAATGTCTTGGAAGCTCTTGTCTCTCTTCACTAGCTTTAGTTTCAATTTAAAACTAAGTGAGGCTGTAAGGAAGGCCTCTTATCCTCCTTAGTTTGGTCTGATGCTGTCTTATAGATAATTCAGTCCATACCTACTTTGACTTAGTGAAAGATGTGTACTCTTTTCTGAAAGTTCATTAGTTTAGAAGCCTTGGTAGGGACAAGGAACTGTCCCTACCCTCAGAACTTTACCCTTGAATCCTATTGAAGACCTCTTCCTGAACAACAAGGGAAGCAGGACTCTATGTATTCTGTTCCTCTACCAAATACTGAAGACATTCAGATAATGCTTTGGTATTTATTTCTGAAGCCATGCAATATGCTAATGTAACAAGGTATGTGAAGCAGCAGCTCCAGCGCACTTTCTCACCCTTGCTCAAGTCAGAGAAAACATACAGCAAAATAAAGCTTGAGTTACAAATAATACACAAAATAACTTATTTTTTATTTCAATACTGTTTCAAATGTCAGAAATACTGGAAAAGTTTTAAGTTGTGTTCACAAGGAGTCAGAATTTGTTGCACTGGGGAATACCATAAGAAATGTCAACTTTGTGCATGTGTTGGTTCCATTTATTTATAAAAATTCATTATATATGTTTGTAATTCTGAAGACACTGCTACAGATTACCAAAGCAACAGAGTACTTCTGCTTACAATCTTAATTTTTATTTATTAAATATAAATAGTGCTACAGAGAAGAAAGACAAAATCTAAAAATTTACTTTCAATCCTCAGTACAATAACTAATTTCTAGGTGACTGCACCTCATATAAAATTCATAATTTTAATTTATAATGTAGGGAAAATCTGAGTAGCAAGAGCAAAAATTCACAATAATTTGCATTTCAGTACCCTTACATGTAGTGCCATCTGCATTGGCTAGCAGATGCCTTTAGAAAAATTCATTGAAAGGAATGAATATACACAGGAATGCAGGTGAGAAGGTGAGATACCTTATTCCAAGCTCAAAAAGAAAAACTTGCCAGCACCTAGAATTCATATCCTTCAATTTTCTTTCCAGAAAAATTTGCAGAAGGATCACCCCTATGTTTTAGGTGGAGACTACTGAGAAAAACCACTGAAAGACGTGAAGCAGATGGTTCAAAGCATCTAATTATTATTAATCTGTTATTAATTCCACTCCTATTGAGCAAAAATAGTTTTGAATTACCTTGTTTTTGTTGGAATTGAAGAGGAAAGAGTATTTTCATCTTCCTTTTTCAAAACATAGATTTACAGAAATTTTCAGCAACAGCTGTTAAGCTGTCAAGTCACCAGGAAAATGTAGAACTGAGAATAGAGGCCAATCTGTTAAATGAAACTTTGCCTTTGGAAACTAGGGAATCTCAGTACCCAAAGTTGTTTTTTAAAGAAACTTGCTGCCTCTGCAATGTAAGGCTTGTTTTGTATAACTGTCTTTGATGGTGAGTTTTAGCCACAGAATGCTTCAGACAGCCTAGGAAATAACTTCAACTGTTAAAGCAGATCAACGTTTGAATATTGTCTATTTTGGAAACATGATTTGACGAGTGATAGGAGAACTTTGTAATGTTCAGAGGCTTGGAGCAGATAAACATAAAGATTGAAAGAGTGAAACTCTGACTTTAGCAGAGTAATTTGAATGTTCTGTGGCCTATCTAAACAAACCAGTCTCTTGGAGCTAAACTCAGACTTTGTGTTTGTGGAACTAATCCCACTGTGTTCATTTGGCTGCTACTCATCTATAGCTGAGTTGAGTTTAACCCTATAGTGTTGCAAAGCTGATTGGTGTCATACTTCCTTACTCCCTTCTAAGAATAACTACCCCTATAAATCAGGTACATCAATCTCCTAAAAGAGGGCCTAAATGAAAATGGAACAAAAAAATCATGGTACATTTCTCCTCACTTATAATTCTTCATTGAGGTCAGAAGAGGTAAAATTTACAATAAAGAACAATGAACTTAATGTGTTTGGAATTTTTCCATACAATTTTTTTTAAACAATTCTTACTATTTCAGAAACCGTGTCCTCACTTTTCTAGGCCATTTGCCATGATTTTATTTGCTTCTTTGAGTATGTTCCTTGCATGTAGAAACAGAAAGTCTTTCTAATTGGTTCTCTCTCTGATTGCACATGTAGAACTTCAGAACACATCTGCATTATTATGCAGAAAAAACCTAAAAATAGTTGCTTCTACAGAAAAGTTTGGGGAATTCCCACCTGCGGACTGGCTTCCTTCCTCTTCCAGTCTTCCATGTTATCATGGGAGAAGAGTAGTTAATATGACTATCAAGGAAAGCTAGGACAATTTTTACTGTAAACCTGCCATTTTAGCCATCAAACTACCCATAGCAGACCAATACCTTCAGGAAGACAAACTCTCGTCTTTTTCCTTTCAAAAGTGTAAACATAGACCAATAATGTACATACTCCAAGTAAAATGAATGTCTAAACCATATGTAAAAATCTTACCATGGATTCTGAAAGAAAAAATGCACGATACACAACTATAACTTCAGGGTTTGTACATTGTTTTGGCAGGGCTGAACTGAAGTTTATCATCTGAATATTTCACACAGCTGCGCTCACACCTTTCAGAAAAACCTTATAGCTTATGTCTGTTTCTAGTTTATTTTCACTCTATTAACACAGTGTGATTAAAAGGCCTTTATGCATCTCTGTGAAAGTATAGGATACACGACAGACAAATATTTCGCTCAATTGGACTGGAGATTGAAGTGGAATACTGGAGAATAGCGAGTAGTATAGTGGAAAAATATCTGTGGGCTTTGGCAGTGTGACTGCTAAATCATGGAGCTATGTGCAGCAGAAAAATATTTCTTTTGATAATTGAGTACAAGAATGTTTGTTGGGATTTCTTCTGAATAGACAGGGAAAGGAAAGCTGAAAGACAAAAAGCAGAAACCAAGACAAGATGATCTGAAAAAAAGAAATATCTATATGATCACTCAATTATTGTGTTAGGCCTGTGCTAATGATCTGATATACGACAAGGGATACTCAATCCCCTGTACTTAAGATGCAGAAAACTTTCAGAACATGGCACAGTTGAAGATTAAAAAAGTACAGAGCGAGTTATTTTACCTGCTTTTAATTCTGTGTCAGTATCCTCATCCTAAATGAAATACGGTCAATGTATTCCCAAAATGCAAAATATATTGCTTTCAAATGCACGTGCTAGTAGATTTTGGGTTCCTCAGTCTTACCCTGTCTTCTTTTTCTGTACCAAAGACTTCTTCTCACATGCTTCTGAGTGCCTCAGTTTTATGACCATCTTTACCCCAGTGTAATTGTTTAAATGTGCTCGCTATAGCTTTAATACTTCAAGCTATAAAGTTTAAAGACTTCAGAGAATTCACCTGGATGGAGAGTTGGTGATGGCTGAAAATGAAATATCCTACTGTTAATTTAAATAAATATGAATCAACCTGCAGAAACATTGTCCAGATGGTTTGTTTCTTTAGTGGAAATAATGAGGTGGGTCACAAACCCAGAGTTCATTAAGATTTTAAAAAAATCCATTTGCTAAAGAGGAGATGTAAAAGCTGCCAATAAAAGCTTTTGCACAGCCACAAGAATACTGCTTTCAAACTTCTTCAGTTTTTAATGCACTTGGAAGGGAGACAGGAGGATGAGAATTAACGCAGATGTTTTCAAAGTGAATTATTTCATCATTTTTTATGGACTCCAAAATGCTGGCTCTGAAGCTTCTGCCCCTATTGCAGAAGCAATGCAGTTCTGTGATTTAGAGTTCATACAGAGGGTTTTTCATCTTCAAAGGAAAAGGTCTGAACACACAAACTTAAGGAATATGTTACCTTGCTAAAATCTTTATCCAATGCCACAGAATACTTGAATTTCCTGTTTTTATTCTTTTTTGCTTCTTTCTCTTATCATCATTTTTTGATGTTCAGAGAGAAGACTTACTACATACTTTCTATAGCCTCTAACATGGAGACCATCCAGAAAGTTGCACTTGTCAAATACATCTTCTTAAATACCAGCGTACCTTTTTTCATTGTATCTCAGGAAGGTATATGCAGCAATAGTGCGTGTAAGACTGGATGGCACAAATCCTGACCTAGCAGTCAACTACAAAAATTGTATTTACCTTCATATTTCTACATTTTCATCCAGATCTAGTAGTGCAAACATTTCTCTCTTTTATCCTTGTGCACTCACTTCACTTAATGATCCTCTTACTCAGTTGAATGAAGCATTCTTATCACACTGTTTTTTTTCACTGCAGTTATATGTCATTATAAACTTGTGTTCCATTTTTTTTACATTTTCATTATGGTCTGTTCTAGTATTACTGTTTTCCCACGTACTTACTTCATTAGATATTATCCGTTATTTAGTTCATCAAATGCCAGACTCTGCACTGAGTTGAGTTTTTTCCAGGTTTAGTCTCATTTTATAATGCTTTAGCTAATGAATCTCCTCTGTTCCTCTTTATTTGATATATTGCTGTTTTTTCACTATTATTCACAAATTCCTCCAAGTTGTTATAAATTGTAAAAGTAACAGTTGACTTTTAATTTCTTATTCTAAATTATTTTTATACACACTAAATTAGACAGATGCTATCACTGACTACTGCAAACTGAATGTTTTGAAAACTTGCAGGCAACTAAATTTTTTATTTGGTCAATCATATTTAAATTTGGTTCTTCCTACTGTTGTGAAACCATTACTTTAAAAGTCTGCCATGCATAATATATTTTTATAGCTTCCTAAAATATTCCATCGTTACACACAGACATATGCACGCTTATGTATGTGTGTATTTATGACACAGTTGCCTCAGGAAAGTGCACTTGTGGTAGGGAAGATGGCATGATTAGAAGAGGTGCTGTTCTCAGGTTATGACTGTTGGCTGGTTAGTTACGCTTGAAAAATAAATAATCTGTTTGTTAGACTGATGTGAAGTGATTTACCATGTATGCTCCTCAAAACACATGTTCATGAAATTACTTCTTTCATGCAAATCTGGTTTTGTGTATACAAACAGATGCTTGTACATGTTTGCCTAATTTAAGGAGGATCACTGGAAATTTGAGCTACATATTGATTGATCAGTTCTTCTAATATAGTGGCAAACATTTCCTTGCCTTTAATAGAAAATATAAAGACAGGTTTTCTAGAGACTGGGTAGCTGAACAAGGCCTGTGCCATTATCACACTCTTCTATCCCTTTTTCTCCTTCCTCTAAGTCATTATAAGGACTTTATTTTCTATTGTGATTTCAGTCTTACTTGTCCTTTTGGCTGAGTTATTCATGTTATGAGGCAAAATATCAAACTTACAAATCATTAGGAAGGTTCAGCAGAGATGGTGGTCAAATGCCTGGCTGTTGAATTCATACTCACATTTTATTTTGTTGTGAATTTATTTTTACATTGAGTATATCATTCTTTCTCAGACAAATACAGCAAATTCTTCTTTCTTAATCAAGTGAACTTCGAATAAGTGGTTCATTGAGGAATGGAAGCACTTGCTCCTTTGAAGTGTTATGCAATAACTGTAAACATAAATGTAGATGTAAGAAGTGTTACAAAATAAATAGGTTTAAGCCTATTTTTAATTGATTTTTAGGTCATTCTTATAGTCCTCTATTCTTTAGATTAAATAAATACTATACTAATTTCAAGCATAGGGTAGTAGGCCTTATTCTGATAGAGTGGAGAGTCAGTAAGCACATCTACTTAAAAGGACAACTGGATCTTTAATACCATACTTCTATTCATGATACCAAATAAGCATAAATGTCATGTCTATATACCTGGTAATGTGTATTTGGTTTCTTTACAGCATTTTCATAACAGGTGGATATTTCTGTGTGAAATATAAGCATTTTCTCCTTTTGATGGAGTTAAAATTGTCTAATACCCTGAACTGAATTAATAAGTTGACCTGTAGGATTAAAATTAACATACATTGTTTTAATTCCAACCTGCACTGTTTCCAGCTCAGGTTATTCTAATGCACTAAATGCTTTGTATGTGTATATATGCAGAAATATAGATATAGGGAATAAATGTAATTAAATATCAGTATTTTTTCTTGGAGCTGAGCCCTGCAAAGCGGGGGTTATCTTAATCTCAAACTGTTCCCAGAGAGGATGTCCTGCAAACAGGAATTCCTGTTGCCTACTAGTATTCATAAGTAATCAGACATCTCCATTCTTCCATCACTTACTAACGGCTACAAATCACTCTATAGGCTATATAAGATATTTTCCTTATCATGAAGAAGCCATCTGCAGAAGAAAGATCCTCTTGATTAGACTGGTGAAGGATCCTTCTTATGAACATTGACATTATTGAAGTTGTAATGTTTTATGCCATCTGACAATCTGGAACACAGTCTGCCCAGCCAGTGATTTGTAGAGGTAGTAAAATAAGGGAATTCTCCTTGGTCTTGCAGGATGTTCATGCTGTTCTGATCATACTCCCTCATTGCTTCTGACTAAAAGCATTCTTTGTTCTCAATTACTTTGTGTATTGGTTTAAAAAATGCATATTTCCCACTTATTCAGCATTGGTATGGCAGCCTGAAGAGTTTGACCTGAAGATGTTACAGAGTACTGAAGCATTCATCCTTTCCTGTTTCTCAGTCCTGCTGGACATTTCAGGTGGTGAAACATTTTCAGCCTTCAACACGCATAACAGCATTGACAGCTTTTTATCACGTATAGGTTAATTTGAGGGTTTGTATTCCTGGGCAATCTGAGACAATGTTTTACAATTAAAATGTGCATAATACAGTGTTAAAATTCAGAAACATCATTTATGGTGATTCATTTTTGCTCCACCTAGGACAATAACAGTTCCTTAGACCTTCTTTTTAATTTGATGACTTTATGACTTTTAATCTTTACTCTCTCTTCTGCTAATGGCCAGGATATTTGTATAGCCCTTTATATAGGGATGTGGAGATCTTTCTTTTTTAAAGATGCCTAAGAAAAGAAATTGGGGAAGGTATGAAGAGGATTTCAAACAACTAGATGAATACAATATTTCATAATGTAAGCATCCCAAGATTAAGATAAAATAACTTACAAAAGAGTGACAAGTAGTGTTATCATTTTAATTATTTATTTTCCTAGCAGGGGAAGAAATGACAAGTAAATTCTAATAAACAGTTCACATAGAGAATACATAGTACTCCCTGTGTGAGTGCACATTTAACAGGAGGCTTGTCTGTTCTCCAGCTTAATGAAGTAGCACAACCACCCTTTCTTTGGGAGAGGAGATTGATAGACAATCCAAATACTTTTCCCTTACACTGTCACTTAAAAGTTGGTAATTCATCATACTTACAGTATTGTAGGAAGCATACTGCAACCTCATGTGAAGTATTCAAGTATCATTCAGTGAATAATAATAATGAACAGAGTTTTAGGTAAAAGACTGAACATTTCTGCAAGAACTTTCTTGAAGAAAGATGCTTTGGGAATCAATGCACCAATGGGAAAAATGGATCACCATGTTTCCTTTAATCTACATCCTATAGGTGTCTTACTTTTGAACATTGCTCAGTTACTGTCAGCTTAAAGTATCTAGCTGTAAAAACTCAAATTTCTCTTTACCTTGTTATCTTTTCTCAAAATATTCCCTTTTTATGTGTAAACACACACACAATATCTACAGAATCAATATCTGATCTTTATAATTTCTATATGTGACTGTAAATAAAAGAATAACCATTTTTTATCACTGTTTAGTCGATGAAAGGGGAAGTATACAGTAGAGATATACCCATTGATATGTAGTAATCTTTTGCTGAATATCAGCAAAGGCTGACATTTTTAGTTAAAATCAGAAAATAAAGTGACTGATACAGGAGAATCTACAGAGGTAAAATCAAATCCCCAAAAACTAAAAAATGAAGAAGGTTAAAATAAAGATACAAATTTTTAAAAACATTGATCTTCTTGGAAAGGAAAGATCAAGTAATTAATTTCACAGAATTTTCTTTGGCTCCAGTTAGGGTTTTCTTTTTTTTTTTTCTGATCTGTTGCTAAACAGTTATTTTAGTGGACCTGGACTAACCTATTCATAAAGCACTGTTGTGAGTTAAGCTTTCATTTGTGTCTGATTCCGAACTAACATTATTATACATATGTAAAATGCTTCCACACAGGACTGAAATTACACAGAATTCAAAATGTCAAAAAAACTTTGGTGCCATATCACAAATATTATATATGATTTATATATAAATATATGCATAGGCAATGAACTAATTTGGGGCAAATTTTAATAAAAGAACATGAAGTAACTATGGAAATTAGATTTTGAAGACTATTTTGAAGAGAGCAATTTTCAGATAACAAGTACAACTGAAAAATTTTAACTGAGATGTCAGTTTATGGTGTAGTTAATTCTGTCTGACATCAGTCCCACTGTTATACACACATCTTATCTCATCTTCTAGTCAAGTGATTATCACTCCATGTGTTTTTTGGGATGCTGGGGAGGGCACAAGCAGGAGAAAGAGTTAGTCACAGTGTGAGAGCACTGTCCCAAAGGTCCTCAAAACTGACAAAGAATGAAACAGACACAAATGTATCCTACCTTTAAAGATCCATAGAACTGCACTATCCTCATAGGAAGCATCGCCCTCTACTAAGAAGGCACCTATTGTCTGTACTTTAAGATTTTGGTAATACTAAGATATGACTAATATTTTAAAAAGTAACTGACAATTTAAATACCGCAGAAGGAGAGGATCTAACAGAGGAGGATTATACGCTCAGTCTCCCACTTTACAGTGATTCCTGACAATGAATTCTAACATACAGGGAAGATTTCAGTTTGTCTTTTTTTTTTTTCTCCAATAGGGATTAAAAAGAGGAAATACTGAAACCAGAGGTCCTTATTCTTGTTTAATTTGGAAAGACAGACATGTTTTGACATTCTTGAGCCATGATATTTAGCTGTGATATTTAACATGATATTCAACTTCCCTTTAAGTAAGTTTGCTCCTGGACTCTTTTCCTGGTATTGTATTTCAATTTACCTCACTTGCCATAGTGTAGTTAAAAAGTTGATATTTTAAATTTTTGATATGTGAAAAAAAAGATGACTTTTTAAAAAAACAAATGCTTATTGACAGGAAAACTCTTATTGTTTCTATTCCATAGCAACTTCAATACAATCTGTCCACTACAGGGCAATAAAAAGGAAACAAAACATATATAGACTGGATGTTATTACAGATAAAACCTGAAAAATAGAGAGATTAGGCAAAACTGTATTGTCTAGATCAGCACCTCCAGTTATCAATAGCTGCAGGAATAGCAAGGACTTGTGAGGGTATTAGAATGGACAAAGAGGGAACTAAGAATTCCCATGTGGAGGAAAACGGCAGTTCTTGACAGTGTTTTCAAAGCCTGACAATGCATTTCACACAGTAAGAGTAAGAGGCACCAAGTAAAATCTGGTAATGCAGATGGAATTATCATGTTTCTTTGCACTTCTCAAAAATGATTTTGAAGCTTAAAAATTAATTATTTTTTGTGTGTGTGTTTCTTTCTAGAAGTTTATGTAGGGTCCTTTCTCTTAATTTTATGTGGCACTTCATGTTATTGCAGATGTTCTACAGCTCCAATATAAAACATTACGTAGAGCACCCGAGTCACAGAAACTGTTTAATAGATTTGGCATCCAGCAAGCATTAAGCTGCAATTAGTCGATTTAGCATTTTTTCTCATCAAGTGTAATTTCTGTTTTAGAGCTTAACATGACAGTCTGCCCATGAATGAACTTTAGCTAAGAAAAGGGCAGCTGCTTTTTGAGAAGTGCATTTGTAGTTATTTTTTAACTTTGGCAATTTACTCTTTCCAGTGACACGGGAGAGAAGCAATTGCTATTTAGAGAGACTGATGAAAGATGTATTGAAAGATGTATGAAAAACAGCTGAAAATCATAATTTTCCAATCTGCTTTCAAGAAAAAAATAATTTAAGTTCTGTATAGTAAAATGCAGAATTGGTCAATATTGGCCATTTTATAACACACCGCATATTCAAAGAAAAATATAGAAGGATGACAGAAAATTAAAACCTCAGTATTTACTGGTGCAATGCTTGAGATTGATGGATTTCAAGACACATAAGATTCAAGCACTTAGATATAACATGTTCAATTTTACCTGGACATCAAAAGACAACAGGTGCAGCAACATATAGTAAGGTTTATCTTCATGTTTCATATAGTCTTGGTGAATAGCCAATTCGTTAGTTTTATGGGCCTATCATCCATTTCTAAAGATGAAAATTTTATTGGCTTACAAGATAGAGGTAACAGTAAAAGGAATTTCTATCTCTTTTATGTCTTTTTTTTAATATTAATCTACAATTTTTAAATATAAATTTCATGCTTAATCCCAAATTACTTTTTATAAAAATTCTCTTCCTGGAACTAGGAGACCTATATTTAACTCCCTATTTTCAAATGCATATTCAAAGAAGAAAAAAAAAAAGAAAGAGAAAATGTTCTAGAGTTATCATGTGTTAAATAATTAAGAAAAAGGAATGAAGTTATAAATGGAAAATTAACAAAAATTAACCTATTAATAACAACTTACAGAAACTCTGTGTGTTAACTGTATTACCTTTCAGATAGTTGTCCAAGTTGAATTATGAAAAACACTAAAAGCAATTGAATTTAAGAGGAATCAATGCTATATAATCATCCTGACAAGAGTCTATTCTTCCAACAATTCTGAAACCTAGTCGAATCCAGTACAGTTACGTCAATTCCACATTCTTTGACTGGTCAGACACCTTCAGTGCTATTAACCAAGATCTTCCTGAAAACTTGCATGCTTTTTTTTTCTCGACTGTCCTCTCTTGGTCACCTTTTTCCTATGTAATGCAGTTAGCCTTCCAAAGAACAAGGCACATCCTTCACTTTCTTCTCACCCTCCATTTCCAATAGCTTACTTCTTCTGTTCTTTCTGGGTCCTTCCCTATGCAAATGTAGTGCACAAGCAGAACACACGAGCAAATAAGCTTTCATTTGCTTGTTGTTTCAGTAGTTCTCCTATTTGACAAATGAAAATAATTCCCACTACATCTTCTTAGAGTAACAGCACTGGTAGAGGCTGTAAAGCTGATCTGTAAATACAATGCCTTTTTCCCATGATAGTGGCCTGCTTTAAGTGCCATTTTTTCATCTTTGACTTCATTCTGGCTCTCCAGAGCCTAATTGTCTTTCAGCGTGTTTAAGGTGTAGTTTCTTTTGAATTACATAGCTAAAAATTTAGTCCAGATACTCATCTGCTATCTTTTAATTCATTGTAATGTTTTCTTTTTGATTTGACTTCCACTGGTAAGTGCTGACCTACTTATATTCATCCACTATACTTTCTTCATTGCTTTTTTCCCTCCCTTTTTAAATTCTACTGTCAGCTACTTCATCTTCTCTTTACATTCAAGCATAATCCACTTTCTTTCATTTTCAAGGACCTTCAGGACCTTGAGACACGCAGCTATCATACTTTATTTATGATAAAATACCAGCTCACACCTCAGATGGATGCACTACTCTTTGTTATATTTTCAAATAAGCTTCATGCTGCCTCTCAAACATGGGAAGAGTTTCTCAGAAATGTTTTCAGAGCAACTAACTGTTAATCAAAATTCATTTCTCCTCTTAAAATTCTGTGTCATGGTGCTCATGAAAAATGTTGATATCTGGCCGCTGGTGTGCCTGTTCCTACTGTATATTGATTTAGTTAATATTGTCTCATGGTTCTTGTATTTATCCACCTCTTACCACTGATTTTGTGCATAAACCACAATTTAATTGGGGCAGGGATTGTCTTTTATCCTTGTGTTTGAAATATTTTGCAGTTGGATTATGGCTGCGTGGATGTAAAAGTCAGTTGTGCTTTTAGTATGACATAAGAAATTATTATGCTTCCATGACTGTATTAGAACTTTGATATTTTTGGCCATATAAATGTAGAAACTGAATTAATTTATGAAGAGTTGAATCTTTTCTCATGTTTTCAAACTTTTTTACTTTGCTACTGTTTTCCTTAGTCATGCCATTTCTTCATAACTGTAGCTGAACATTTTCACTGTCTTAAAACTGAAAATATTTGTTCTTCCAAATTTTCACTTCATTTAGAATAAAACAATTATGCCTACTTGTAAATTATAGGTTTATGTTCTGAACAGACATGACAGAGGTAATAAAAGCCTGGAAAATATAAGCAGCTTGACCACCACATTCAGAGGCATAAAAGCTGTATAAAGAACAACATATTCAAAATACTGATGAACCACTGATTTCTACAGTGTGTTTATACTACTGTTATCACGTCCTTTACTATTTAAAACTACAGCATGGTATCATTTGATTTCTCGTAACTGCTGCTACAATATGTACACATTTTCATTAAGCTTTATGCTGCAAAAGATTGCACTAGAAAAAGGAAAAGCAAGAAACAATAAATAATGAGTAAATATCTTTAAAAATCTCTACTGGACTTACATTGCTCCCATTAACTGTGTCAGGCATTGTCGGGTCCCGTTGGCGTGCCTAACATAAGTAAAAGGTCTAAGAGGCTGTAAGGATATGTTTGGCAAACAGACAAACTTCAAGAATATACAAGAACATATTGGTTACAGTCCAAGTCATCAATCACCATCCAGTGAGATAGAACATCATGTTTATGTGGGTCAGATCAAAATGGAAATGGAAACAACTTGAAAATATTTAGTATAATTCTTGATTCTCCACTCTGCTGATTGATGGATCTTTCTATTTACTACTGCCCAGCTGGCCAGCAGAGATACGTGGCTTTAGTATTTCATATCTCTTTTTTTTATCTAAGTAAATGTGGATCCAAAAATGGAGGAGCCAAGGGTCATAAAGAATGATGTAGTACTGATCATAGCAAGCAGGGACTTCTAATTAGAACAATCAGCTGGGTGCCAGTTGCTCTCCGTTTCTGCCTTACTCCTGGGATCATTATTATTATTATAAAAGACAGACAAATGTAGGAAGTTTTATTTCAGACCAGAAGTAAAGAAAACAAAGTAAAACCAAATTGAATAATAGTAATAATTTATATGAGAATAAAAAAGAACAGGGAATAACCTGTACAAGGTCTTCTATTACTTTCCTTAGAGACCTGCTTCCTAAAAAAATATTTAAATCTTGAAGAAGCAGACAACAGCAACAAATATATTCATAAATGTAGCTATTACTTGTACAATCAACCCACAGACACTACTAAGCTGACATGCCCGATGTACCTCAGTGACTGCAGGGAAGAAACAGTTTTGAAGACAAATGTGTGTGCATATGTGTCTATATGTATATTATCTCATAAAACGAAGAACATAACTTTCCAATTAAATGAGGGACATAACTGGAATAGTTGGAAATGGACCAGGTAAGAACTGTAAGAGGCATTACAGTCACCTGAGAGGCTTCTTCTATTATTCTTGTTTGTTATTTAACACCTAACTTGTACATGTATACGCATATACCTAGAAAACTAGATATTTGCCAGATACCTATTACATCCTAGAAAGAAATAAAAATTGGTTCTAGAATTACCACATGTAATCTGACGTTATCTTCATTAAGCATGTAATAGCTGCTTATCTATTTTATCGAATTTGTCTTCCCTGCAATCAGCATGGCAAACCTTTAACAGTAGGAAACCCTTTATTTCATGCTCTCCTCAACTACCCAGTCTTTGATTTTTATCATAGACTCCTGTTGAGCACTTAAGATGCATAATATTCTGCTAGAACAGCAGAGCTACTGTGGCTTTTTATCTAGAATTCAGATCATGTTTACAGTAGTTGGAAATGATGTGACAATGTCATTTCTTCCAAAACATGAACATGTTTTGATTTATTTGTTTTGTCAGAATAGAGACAGGATACTTATTACAGGACTTCTATTTCACTATGCCTTTTTATGTGAAGAAAGTATATTCAAGCATTTTTCACATTTTTAAGAACATGGATAGCTCTCCTGGCCCATGTGTTGTTCAAATACTAATATTTTTTTTTAAATACAACATCAAAAATCACATCTGATTTCAAATGCCCATCCATAAGTTTAGAAGTACATTTGTGTATACAGGAAAATAAAGGGTGTTTCTGAACCTTGTAATGTTGTCATTCTTCCATTTCCATTAAAAGAACTTTTTTCTATATTAGTCTAGATTTCCAACTGTGATTTAAAAAAATGGGTTTACTGGCAATGCTCTGATCATGTCTGGGAAGCTGCACTAATTTATACTGGCTAGGAAACTAAAGCTCTGTTTTCCAGTATTGTTTTCTGAGGGTAGATTTTTTTTTTCCTTTTCTTCCTTTTTCCTGCCTTAATTTACATTTCTTCATTTATTATTTTCTTTCCCTCAACAAACTTTTTTATACTTTAAATGCTGGACACTGTCTTACTAATTGCACTGTTAATGTCACCATACATGCCTTCGTGACAAAGGATAGTGGTGTACTTTGTAGGGAAAGAAAACTTCCAAAGGAGGTGTGAGAGCCCGGGTGCGAGTCTTCTCCACAGATTTGATAGCAAATGCTCTAGATCTTAGGCAATGGATCTAAAAAAATGGTAAGAACAGTATAGTTGACAGGATAGGAGATTATTTTATTCTTTAAACATTGCTGGTGATGCTGTCCTGCAGTGAAAAGTATCACCTTAGAAACTCCATAAACATATTGTTTTCTTTAACTTGTGTGACAATAACATATTATACATAGTGAGGTGTGTTATCTTTTCTGTTAAATGGTTACTGCAACAGTAACTACTGTGTATGTAATGCTATTGCCATTTTTCAGATTATACCTAATGCCTCCTTATGGGCAAGTAAAAATGTGTGTAAGAGACAGGAGTCCTAGTAAACATGCTCAGTTGAGACACTAGTCTTATAACAAAATATAAAGGAAGAAGTAGAACAGCAATAATTTTTTTTTTCATTCTGATATGCCTCTAATGTATGAAAGAAAATTGTAGCCTCAGCTTCCTCATATGGGCCAGTATCCAAACACAAAGCAAAGTTTGTTTTGATAGATTCACATTTTTAATGCTACATTATTCATCTAGTGGTGCCCTTTAGGCATTACATTCTCTGTCTCTCTCTGTGAGGGAACTATCCATTTATGAGGGTTTATACTACCATCTAGTGTAATCTTCTTTTTAACAAAATATTGTCTTGCACATTAAAAAAAAAAAAAAAAGGAAAAAAAAAAGAAAAGAAGCGGTTGGTGATATTACTGAATAAACTCTGTTGAAAATATATTTGTCTGTGTATTAGAGATAATAATCTTTCCTTGAGGTCAAATATTAAGTCTATAATTTTAACTTGTCAGCATCAGAGACATTTTTTATTCATTACAAAAGCAAATTTATTGTAGTGAAATGGCTGCCTTCCACAATCCTTAATTCAGTTAGTGAAAAAATTGCCTGCTTTTACCAAGATAACAGAGGCTTAATTGGTGCCCCTTCCTTCAGTATTTTATATTAAAATGTGGAAGACTAATGTCTACAAGGAAAGGATGCAGAAATCAAAAGTAAGATGGAGAAACAAGCCATGGTTTAAATGCAGAGACCTCCTATTGAGGCTTAAATTCAGAATCTTTCAAGCATAGATTGGTGGTTTAATTTTCAGAAAGCAGAGAAAAGGAGTGTAAAGAAAGAGAGTGTAGGTCATCCAGGATACTTAGCAGGTTCCAGTGGGACTATGAGGAGTTGAATATTTGCCTGTGAGTCGAGCTAATATGCTTGAACTGTGGCTGAATGAAGAAGCAGGAAAAAAATATGTAATGAGTATACAACCTATATAAGGTGGATGGTTCTGGGAATCAGGATTTTATCTTACTAATTGATGCACGTTCAGATTGGACTACTATAGTCCCAAGAGAAATTCAAGTTAAATCAATGAAATACCTTCTGAAGTAAGATGTAAATAGAGCAACTGGCTGAGTTTGCTTGCTGACTGATTCATTACTAACAGCTCATCCAAATCTAATAAATGTAATAGGAAATTTAATATGAGGCCTGATCCAAGGTCTAGTTAAGCATTTATTCGGCTTGAAAATAATTTAAGTCCATTAGCACATACAATTAGTTTGTTAGATATGTTTTACCCAGAATCTGGAGTCAAGGGCAAAGAGAGAAAGAGAGAGAGAGAGAAAGAGAGAGAGAGAAAGAAGGAAAGAAAGAAGGAAAGAAGGAAAGAAGGAAAGAAAGAAAGAAAGAAAGAAAGAAAGAAAGAAAGAAAGAAAGAAAGAAAGAAAGAAAAAGAAAGAAAGAAAGAAAGAAGGATAGATCAGATCCCCTGCAGCAAATTACCCCAAAGCATTGTTCCTGTTCAAAATAGATTAATAATATCCTCCATATTAAATTCCAAATATTGACCCTTGCCATCTTTTCAGGGCCAGCATGTTATCCAATTTATCATATCTAGTGATTTTAGATTTCTAGTCATTTTAGAATTTGATAATGACAAAATTATCAAGGCCAGGTGGGATGGGGCCTTGGGCAGCCTGATTTAATGGGATATCTCTGCCCATGACAGGGTGGTTGGAACTAGATGATCTTTAAGGTCCCTTCCAACCCAAACTATTCTATGATTCTATGATTTTAAATTTTTCTAGAATGAATTTCTATCTTCTGATGGTGAGGGGTGCTAGATCATCTTCAGCAACACCTATTTTCCCAATGCTAATATTATTTTTCCTTCTAGCTTTTGACAAAGCTTATTTTGCTGTTCCATGTGCTTGCTTGCTTTCTGCTTGCTGTGATACCGATTTGTGGATATCTGGAAGGAAAATACAAAACCTGTGTCCAGCAATGAGGCTGCTCCTCATCCTCCTAATTCATTTCAAGGCATGTTATGACATTATAACAGCTGCTATTTCCAATGTTTTCTGTCTTTTCTCAACATTTTGTGGTTTAAAGGTTGGTGTCTGTGGTAGCTTCTGCAAAGGAACTGAAAAATGACATTGCAGTATTGAAACTATATAGGATAAAATAATTTGTAAGTGTGTAACTGACAAATTCACAGGTTTCCATGAGTTCTGTTTCAGTTTATGCATGGCGCACCATGGTAACTTCTCAGTATTGAAGGGATGGCACCTGAAAAACTACAGAAGAAAAAAATTAGTGAAAAGCTTTATTAACTTGGTCTTGCTAAAAACTTTATTAACTTTTAATAATGGTAGTGCTCTAAAATGCAGACTGTTTTCTGAAAGGCGTTCTATTTGTTGGTTTTATGGGATTGACATTTCGAAGTGCCAACAAAACAGTACAGCAATTTTAAAATAGTCATGATTTTAAATACAGCACGATTACACTGTGTGTTATGGTAAATAACATTAAAGATAATCTGATATAATTTATTTCAAATCATCACAAATAGAATTAAATTTGGAAATTCCTTCTTTTGATTATTTTCAACAGAACCTGGTCCTATTAAATAATTTCTTTCCTTCAAAAGGTGTTCAAAAGAGTAATTTAATGTCAGCAAGGTGGATGTTCTGTCTTCAAAAAGAATTAATTCTAACCTTTTAGTTATCGGAGATTATCTTTCATTTAGAAAAACTAATCAATGTCAAAGATTTTCTTCCCAGTAAAACTTCAATTGGAAATGATCAGAAATAAACAGAAATCAACCCTTAAAACTTTTGCTATAATTTGGTATAATGTTGATTTTTTTTTTTATGCTTCCAATGTAGGTTTACACTCTTTTTCCTTACACTTTTTTTAACTTGCTACTCCTCTTTATGTCTTAGTAAGACCTTTTATACTTCAAAATATGTCTGTTTATAGATTTATTAACTTTATTTTAATTTAGTGTTCAGTATGAAACACTTTATTTGTCACTGTGAATGCCAGACTGATCATCAGTAAGCCAAACCGTGTAGATGTGGTTCTGAAACTTGCATGACAATGATTGTTATTGAAAATTCACATATGCACATGTGATTTCTGTGAGATCTGATAGAATTTTGGCTCAGTTAAGCATTACAGCAAAAAGCATATCTTGAATTAGTCCAGCTGAATCAAGTTTAATTGTTTGAATCGTGTTTTTCTAGCTGTGCAGTATCATACGGGTTTAGTCTCCTAGGGTATTATACTAAACTGTTCACATGAAATGATATATATCAACACATACTTTTAGAGACTAAATGTTATCACTACTTCCAAAATAAAACAAATCATTTCTTGAAAGAAAAAAAAACATACAAACTGCTGTAGCATTTTTAATATAGTTTCAAGTAAATCCCATGCTAGTTATAAGTCCTTGTGACCAATAAATGACAAATATTTTACATATTTTTTTTGTATTTGATGTCAAAGGTTTAATTGACGTATACCCTAATTTCCAGAAAAATGGATATTGGAAATGTAAGTAATGAAGAAGTGAGCAAAAGAAACAGACATATGGTTTACAGAGCTGTCTTAGTTGTTACTGAATTCCCTAGTTTGAAGTATAAGAACAACAGGGCATGATAAAATTAAAGAGTAGAATTCAAAATCCATAAAGGAAATATTTCTCACTCAAAATGAGAGTAGGCTTTTTTACCTTTTCCCAGAAAGCTACACAAATGTTATTACAGTGGACTGCATGCTTATACAGATATTAATTATATTCAGTTATCAGACTTATCCTTAATAAACTCCGTAGAATATTGTTACGTTTAGACATAATCATTAATAATAGCTATACTTTGTTGTGCTCTGCTGAAGGATGTGAACTTGGCCCCTGCTAGATACATGATACCGGACAAGATGAATCTCTGGTGATACTTACGTCCTTGTGAAAATTCAGAGAAACATTTATTATCTGAAAATAACATCACAGAAGTAAACCAAAGATAAATGCTCTGGGATGAATAGAAGTCAAGTTCTGCAAGCTGCTTATGGCTAGATTTGGTCTGGAAGCTTCAGAAAATAAAACATAATATTTTTTGCAAAAAAAAAAAAACCAAACAAAAAACTTTTGTAAAACCTAAGCCATTCTAGTGAAAAGTAGTGTCAATTTTATGAACTTCACTGAAACATGGCCTTGGAAAGCTGCATGGTTGCATGACATCCCACCAGGTGGAACAACAGGTGGAGCAACATTATGGAGCGCATGTCTTCAGGAGAGCTCTGTTATACATGTTGACCCCAGCTCGCGGATGCTCAGGCTTCCTAACTTTCAGGTTTAGATTTTTAACTAGGCTGTTTTGTCACAATGTATTTTAGCAGCCCAATTCTGATATTCGTAGAAGGGAGAGGTTCACAAAAAGTGCAAGATTACCATATTATTCTACCCTTCTTTTTTGTTCTAATTAAATATTTGAGGAAATTTTTCTCTAAACCCTTCTGTTTTATGTTTATCCCATCTGTCTTTCCTCTTCTATACTAGTAATTCTTAGTCATATATCACTCCAAATAACAGAAATACATTTTCTTACTCTATTAATAAACATCATCTGCAAACAAGAGGTGATTTGTAAGTATTCAGCTTTATATACGAAGACAGTGGAAAAGAGACAAAAGAGACAAAAGTGTATACTTCATATAAATCACCTAAAGAGTAAGTCCACTGAGAGAAGGGACAGAGGGGAGTGCTTGTAGGTGTTCAATATGAAGATTCTTTAGAAAATATATTAAAATATATATTGTAATAGTTGTCATCTCTTTGAATCATTTTCAAAATTTAAGCAGATCCAGAGGACCTAATGGGAGAATTAAGAACTAATTACATTAAATCAGTGCAGACCAATTGCATGTATGTTGGAAGCTTCACTTCACCGATGTCTTAACTTGATGAAACCAATCATAATAAGGATAACAAGATATTTAACCTAAATCTTATTACAGAATCCCTGCTTTCAATGCTAGATGAGGGTTTGTCAGCATATCCACAATAAACTTTACCTTATGAATTTGCATTTGTGCAGTATGAATTGCCTGAGACTGGAATTAAGCATCCAGGTTTTTCAGATGCAGAATGGATCTCTTTGACCTATTTGAAGAAAGACAAAAATAATTACTGTAGGGACTTCTAAGCTACAGATTCCAAAATAATAACAGTAGCATCTGGACAAGCACAAAAATATAAAAAGCTATATATGTATTTTAAATATAATTAAATTAGACTTATGGAAATTTTAATGATTCAATTTTTTTGATATAACACTAAATATGGCTTCTAATCAATAATCCTGTATAAATAGATTTCTCAGTTAATGCTAAAAACATCTTTGATTTGTACTTGTACTTTGCAGTATCTGAAGTTAGCGTGTTAAAATTAAACAAGTCAGTCAGATGTCATTTGGAGTAGTTGGAATCATTTCAGTGCTGATACTTTTAGTTTTGTATATGCCTTTGTGCTAGTATATGTCTCCTTCTGTCTATGTACCACTACGTATGTCCAAAGGAAATAGAAAACAGCAGTTGAGTTCTCATTTAGCTTAGCTGTGGAACTGATCCATAGGTTCAAAAAACTGCATATGTTTTGTCTGTCTCTCACAATGCAGAACTGTAACAATGCTAGACCACAGCGTAAAAATAAAATAATTTAAAAAGAAAACAAAACCAGCAGCAAACTAAACAAAGAAAACGCTTCAGCAGCAACAGTGCTGAAGTGGATTGTCCTTATAGCTCATGTATTTTTTCTTCAGATAAATTTACATAATACTTCTTTACATCACATTAGTGTATTTATTATTTCTTTATGCTTCTTTATACTTTACTCCTTGTAAAGAAGATACGATATGTGCACACTACATATGTGACAAGTATGTCATGAAGTTTAATTAATTTCACCAAATAATTTGATACTTTCTAATCCCACGTGGATAGACATTTGAAAAACCCTACTGTAAATGTAATTACTTTTTATACAATTTTCAACTGCATAAAAGCTTTCCCTATTTTCAGTAGATCTGAAGCTGCTATTTGTAATATTGTGCAATAGTCTATCAATGTATAAGCTTGTTTATGACTGATCTCCAGTGAAAAATAATGATGACTTTCAAATATTTTTAATGCTTACAACTTTATAAGAACAAATTCCTACAAAGAATTTCAGACTTGTACCTTGTATTATAAAATAAAATTAATGTAGGGTAAAAATTTTGATTGGGCGGAAAAGAAACTGGACAAAAACATGACAAGAATCTGTGGGATCTTTTCTACCAGTTTGTGTGAGGTAATGTTTTACTCTTCCTTCTGTACGGAGGTAGCCGGACTATTTCACCTAATGTTCTTTGGAAATTTAAGTCTGTACTTTACACAAACGACAGTAATTCTTCTTTAATTAAGCAGAAAATAATCAAAAGAAGAATCAAACTCAAGTTTAGAACTTGAAGAAACATTTCATTTTTGTATCTTTAAGTGGCAGTGAGTAATTTTGATTAGCCTAATTCTTTAAACTTTTTCTTTGAAATGCAAGCTAGTTATTCTATTTTAATTCAAATGCTAATATTCCAAATCTGATTAAAAAAATCAGCAGAAAAACATTACTTTTTTTTTTTTAAATCATAGTTCATAAACTATTGTCAATATCAATTTCTTATCTTGTCTGGAAACTGAAAGTATTTACATATCTATCTCAAATATTGGAATACTATAGTGATATCATTCTTTCCACAAAATCATGCTCTGCTCATGTGTTCTGTATTTGTACCCTGCTTAGATTTATTTTCTTTTAAGTCAGATCTATTTTACAAATATACATATGCTTTCCCTACTTGTTCATAACTATAATCATTCTGATTGATTTCCAAATACGCTAACTTCTTTCCAAGACCATCCCACCATCTAATTCATTGTGGACAATGTGAAGATTAAATAGAAGAAATTACTGTATAAAACAATGAACCTTTTGTTTCAAAATGTAAATGAGCATTTCTGGGATTGTTCAGCACTTTGCCTTCCTGAAGAATGCAACGCTGATAGGAGCTAAGCTTCTTTGCAAGAACACCTAGAAACAATCAGCTGCTATCTCCAATAAACCAGAAAGGAACGGACCATCATCTTCCATTTAATGATTCTTAAAGATCATGAAGAAGAAATGGAAAAGTAAAGTATACAGCTTCCAGCTTATTTTTCATTTTATATTTTAGTATCTTTCATTTAAAATTAATTTTATCAAAGAAAAGGAATGGTGCATTGCTATTTTTATCTTGTTAATAATTTCTAATACACATGTATATTGAAAAAAATTTCAGTGTTGCAGTATTTAAAGTTATTATAATCCACATTCTTTCTGATTTTAATAAATAAAAGAGGAATTTTATTTTCTGACATCCATTATACAATACTAGCAGACCAGGAGTAAACATTTGAAAACCTTAAACAGAAATTATAACATTAACAGACTTTTCAGAGATGCCACTTTCAGTCTTACAGAAAAGTGATTTTAAGCCACTTTCAGGATGAAAATATTCAGGTTTTTTTAACCATGGTCTATTCAAAAAATGAAGAAGAGAAAACCCAAATCTGATTGAAGTTCCATTGAAATGTCTGTATGGATATAACTAGAATTTCAATTTTAAAAAAAAAAGCTTTAAAGCTAGCTTTCAGAATAGCCTAGCTTTAACTTGATACTGGTGTGGCTAAGAACAGCATGAATTTCAGAAGAAAAAGAAAACAAAGCTGACTAATCACATCACCTTTTCTCCTGTGGAGGAATAGAATAGCTACAAAAAACACAGCTGATCTCTGTTGAGCATTTACTAAAAACTTCCTGCAACTGCCAAACCCCATAATTATTTGGCCAATATTACAGGAAAAAAAAAGGAAGCAGTGACATACCAGACATTAATAACATCCTCAAAACAGATTTTCTTTAGGTTTCCAGTGGCACAAGTAGGAGATGCCAAGATACATCTCACTTTCCATCCTTGGTTTATGTTTCTGTGACTGGGGACACCTTCCCATCCCCACCTTTGCCTTTTTCCACTGTGCAATTTATGACAGATCAGAATGCCAGCCTTAATTCTGAATTTCCTGACTTTAATGGTTTAAGTCAATCCCTTAATGTTATCTAAACATACTTTTGTGATATTTAATATAAAGAAGCTTTCATTCTGAAATAGAAAGTCTTTCATCTGCTGGGACTAGAGGGGTCCTGCTGGAGGAATGGGGTGTGATTTCTATTATTTCTCAGCTCTTTCCCACTGTGCTACTTATGAGATAATTTTCCTTCATTTTTCTTTTTTTTTTTTTTTTTTTTCCTAAGTAGCTACTAAAGATTTACTGCAAGGACCACAAAGAACTCTGCCACATGAAGGATAAAACTGGCTTTGTCAGACTGACATTGATGACATTTTTTTGTTTCGTTATGTGTAAGTGAAAAGAGTGCACCTTCATGATTAGTGTGAAAACATTACCTTTAAACATCTTTTACCCTCCCCTTTTCAATGTGGAGTTAAGTATGATGAGTTCTGCTTCCATTTACTCAAGTTTTGGTTTAGAGATACTCTCATGGACACTGACATATGTCAATGTGGATGCCTAGACTAGCAGATATCAGATATGACATGTCCATACAGTACACCTAAATGATGCATAATTCAAGTTTGGAAATAACAAAGCAACATCTAGAAGCCTGGCAGACAGTACCTGCTTGGAAGAAATCATTACACCAGTGGGTACACCACTGATCAAAGGGAGACACAATTGTACCTGATATTTCTGCTGGGATTACAGGTGGGAAGTTATTTATGGTGCCTCTCACCCTATGAGGCTGAAAGGCCTGAAGTATTACTACTTCACATCTTGGAAATATAAGATAAAATGAACCAAGTGAGAGAAAATGAAACAGGGAGGGTTCCATACAGAACAGCTTAAAAAAAAAATCACAAAATATATTTTAAAGAGAGATCTATATGCTGTGTTTTCAACTTCCTTTGCTGAAAAGAGCTTTTTGAACTCCATGGAAACATTGAAAAAGATAATTATCTGCCTTACTGATTGAGAGACATGAGAAGGATTAAAAAAAAAAAAAAATCACTTATTTACATGTCAAAATGTCCATCACAGCTGGTTGTTATGGGAACATGCTGCTTTTCTTTAGGAAATGAGAAAGTGTTAAGACAAAATATCTGTTCACAGAATACTTAGTGGATATGTATTCTCAGAAAAGTTACTCTGAATTAAAGCAATGAGAAAACAGAATCCAGTTTACTGAACACCTCTCATTCTGTTGCCATAGATGGAAGGTCACCACAAAGGACTCGAAGAAAGATTGATGTATATTCATAACCATTAGAAAATAGGCCATAACTACCAGCCACAAAATGAGCAGAAACTGCCAAAACTAGGAGAAAAATAAAGAAGACATGTAAGACTAGAAAGCAACAAAAATACCACGTTAGGGCCATTAAAGGAATGATAATCTTCTTATGTAGTATGTTAGCAATGATTTAATGCTCATAACGAAGAAATTTTCTTAAGTACCGTGAGAAAGAAAAAGTAAACGCTGTTTTCATTTTGCCAGGCAGGAGTGAGATATAGGGTTATAGATGGCAATATGCTTAATGATAAGGGCTTAGCCATAAACAGCTGCCTTTGGTAAAGGTAGAATGTTAAACTTATCTTCAGGGTTGGCACCAATATCATATACAAATAGAAAGAAGCCTTTTATTCTGTGAAAAGTAAGTGTTCTTGCAAATTCTTAATAAACAAGTTCTGAAGCAATATCTGGATTGTTTAGACAATGAAGAACAGATATTACTCAGTTGATTATCAATGGTTTAGAAAAAAGAACTATTAGAGTTATAAATGCTTGATAACAGCGATCACACAGTGGGTCTTGATAAAACACAATAACAGGGAGACAGGGACAAATTTTCAGTGTTAGCTGAAAACATGTTTTAAATTGCTTAATGAACAAAAACACTTCCAGAAATCTAGATGTCTTTTGGAAGTACCTGCAGGGAAGATGTTAAGCACTGCTCTAAATCTAGCCACTGGGGTCAACATAAAGATACTTGGTTCTCACTTTAGTCAGCGATATTTGTTCTGAGCATAGGGAGAGAAACATGAATTCAAGTCACACAGGCACAACATTGAAAGTTTCGGAGTGAAACAATCCCATTCTGCAAACAAAAAGTCTCTAAAATAAGTGTTTCAGGAAACAAAAAAGTGCTTTGACACCTACAAAGATGAATTGCAGAATTTAAATAAAGAGTAGTCACAGATGTTCCCTCTTTTGCCCTAAGCATGCACTAGATTTTGTGAGATGACTTCTGAACTGAAATCAGTTGCAGTCTGACACATAGCACAGTCATACTTCCACTATTCTAAATTGCGGTAGGATTGAAATACAAAGCTTACTGTGCCATGTAAAAGGAAGCAAAAAGCCCATTGTTACATTTTTGCAATGTACATGCTTACGCAAACTTGCATTGTTAATTTACTATAAATACAATGTACTCCTGGTCTGACTATGTACTGTGTAAGAGTTCCCTCTACTGGCAGAGCTACTGGAGCTGATTTTCATTTCACCAGGCAGCTTGCTGCCTGAATCGAAAGATTTCAGGGGCCGAGCTTAACAATTTTTCTTGCAGTTTCTCTGAAACTCTATAATAATTGCATTGAACTGTGGAACTGAGGAGCCTTCGTAAAAACAATCATTTGTATCCCACAAGTATAGGTCCTAAAAAAGCTTAGAGTCAGTATGGTGGTCACAGTGTAGCTAAAGCTGATTGACAGAAATAGAATTCAATGTAATTGAATATCCAGGTAATTGAAATAACAGGAACAATTTAAGCTGCAGGATTCGGTGTATTAACTTAATTATCCAGACCTTTAAAAGGATCAAGTTACAAGACTTACATCATATAATACATTGCAGAGATGGGGTTGTCTTCAGACTTCCCCGAAAGATATTCTCATCAGTCTTTTTTTATCCTACCGTCTTATAGACGTGCAATAGGTGAAAAGATCTCAAAGGAAGATATTAGTCTATCAAAACTGATTTTTCTCTATTTTTATTTCAGAGTTCACTGGTGAAATTCCAGGATTCCCTTACTCACTAAAATTATTTAATTAATCTTTATTCACAAGGGGAAGGATACTTTTATAGATGACTAATGAAAATTCTTGAATCCTCCCTAAGAAATATTTACATTTGCTTTGCTTGAACTTTGAGGAAGTTGAGCAAATCTACCATGCCTATGCCATTTTTACCTGAAAGAGAATAAATCTTTCTTGACTCATAACAAGGGCGATTAGATTGACTCCTAAGCTTTTCAAATTCTGGAATCTGTCAGTGAAAGGGAGAGAATTCAGTGACATTACTAGGAGAAAAAAATAGGAGAAAAATACTTTAAATATCAGACAAAAAACAACAGAGCAGACTATCACAAGTTGATTGAAGATAGAAATTCTTCTAAAAGGAAGCCTTATCCCTCACTTTTCAAGCTGTTGTGATCAGTAGAATGCTCAAATATTCTGGTCACGAAATCAAATCAAGGTGTGGACATAGGAACACGACAGTACATTGGTGCAAGACCGTGTACCTCGTTTAGACCGAGTATGTATAATATTCTTTTTCAGGGTAAAAAGATATTACTGCATTACTATTTTTCCCTATGTTTAGGCATGAGAAACTCCTTTCACAATGGAGAAAATTGAAGGTGGCTCAATAACACAGAAGTTATGATTGCTCTGAGCTGTAACATTTGTTCCAATTATACCAGTAAAACACTCTGAAACAATGAAGCTGGGATTTTAAATGATTTGAACACAAAAAAGAAAGTTTTTAACTCAGATGTTTAGACAGAATTCTGCTACAGTTGCTAATACTCTACTTTAAATTGAAAACAGAGATTCTCTGGAATTGAAAACATCTACCACAATCATCAAGCTACAGAGCCTATGTTACAATCTAATTATTTGCTTTTAAGGATACCTGTGCACCTACTGAAAATGTAAGAATATACTTTTATTTAGGTACATAAAGCTGGCAGAAAAAAAGAGTCCTACTTTTCAGATGGAGAACCCACATGCGAGGAAGGTCAAGTCATCTCATGTATTTCTTCTCTAGATCAAGATACTGCCTTGCTATCACATGGGTATGCAATGAAACGCATCCTTCTCTTGCATTGTGCTCACAGAGGAGCTAGAAACTGGAATTTCTACCTTAGAGGCAGTTTGCTCTTTGGTTACAGCTCAATCTATACAACCTAGACAGCAAGAGTAAGAGAGATCAACAGTGCAACAATCTCCCAGCTTTCACAGGACATCATTGACTTAATTGTACTTTATTATTGTTTCAAAGTAAAGTCATGACTGAAATACAGATTTCTTGAAAGGCAGTTAGACCAAAGGAAGAAGAAAACTCACTTGTATGTCCTACCCATTGGACCAAATGTTGTGTTGAAGGCTACACAGCACAGCCAGAACACAGCTGGTACAAAACACTGGGCTTTTTTGTAGAGTTTAGAAAAAACAATTGAGGTCAGTATGGGAGATGAAGTCAGATTTCTTAAGACAGAGTTCATTAACCCTATCTCTTTGTAGAAATAAGCTTTTGTACTCAAATTCTTTTAGCTATGTACCCAGATTCCCGTTCTGTTTTGACATCCCAAGCTATAAACATCATTAAGCTTTAGCTATAGCTGAAGTACTTCAAAAAGAGAATAATACTATGAAGCTGGGAGACATTGTGCTTCTCTCCTGGCCCAACATCCATGTACGTAGCCAAAAAATACTAGTTTGCCTGAGGGCCACTCAATTCATCTCAATTTCTTGAAGCATACCTAAGAGCATTGCATGCACTGTGGTCTGGGGAAGCTGTTCCTGGGTGCAGTTGAGGCAGGAATAAAAGGGGTTCTTGTTTGGAGGAGTTCGAGGATTCTCAACAGACCATTTAGATGTACTGAAGAAAGTCCTGGAAGCTGCAATCTGAAAGCCTGCTGTGATCTGTGACACCTTTTTTGTGATTTTTTTTGTTCTTGGTGGTTATGTGGTTCATATTCAACAGACTGCCTAAGTGTGGATTGGATGATAGGTAAAATAAAGTGAGATGAGAGACTCAGCTATGTTTAACAGTTAAACAGGAAAAAATATTGCAGACCATTTTTTGCTTGATATTACTCAGCCATCTGCAGTGTAGTCAAGTAATGAACACATTTTATTTGTGAAAGAATGTATTCATCTGTTAGTGAGGGGAAAGCAGGAATCAAATAAACAATTCACAAATATTACTTAACCAGTTCAAGACTAGAAAAGGAATCTTATGTTGAGGAAACAAACTGTCACTGAATTAACCTATATAAAACGAACAGAGCACATGGGGCAGATAATTAGAGAACTGGCCTTTGGAAATAGCCTTCACTCAACAAATACAAATCCTTGACATCTTTATTACCTCAATGAACTTAGGCAAATACTTACAACAAAACTACATAAAATATATTTATGAGAAATTAAAGTAAGAACAGGGTAAGAAACCTAAAACAGATGTTACTCCAAACAAGTGTATTCTAACAGACTCTTCCCACTAAATTAATTAATCAGAGAGAATCAGTGATGGTAGCTGCTGATGTTAACCACGGAAAATAGATATGAAACTGAAGAAATTTTTATCACTTTTTGACAGCAGCATCTGGCTCCTTGGCAGGCTTTGTCAACTTTTTAATTGAATCTCCAGCCATGCCTCCATATCCATTAGTATGACGGGAAGCTACTGCAGACTGACCAATTACAGTCATTATCCTTACAACTCTTTTTTTTTTTTTTTCAATGTGATGAAATTGATCTTTTTTTAAAAAAAAACAAAGCAAACCAAAATAAATCTCAGGGTAGATGACTTCTATTAAAACAAAGGAAGGAAACTTTCAGAAACCTTCTACCTCCATTTTTACAGAGTTGTCAGCAGAGCTCTCAAGTAGATGTGTAAATGTATTAATGTGTGTTGGTCTCTTAAGCCCACTTTTTAATAAAACTTTTGTTCTTGAGTGAATATGGATGGATTTAAAGATATACTTGTGCACTTGCCAGTAATTGGTGCTCTGTTAATGATAATATTTAGAGGGAAGGAGCTGAAAATCATAAGTCATCAATGAATTTTCAAAGTACTTGTAATGTAAATGCAGTTTTCCCTGTCTCCAGACAGTAAATAAATAAACATCCTTTGCAAACCACATATCTTTGAGTGAATGAGTGCCCACTTTTAAGTCAAAATATTTTCTCTTGAACATACATTTTACTTTAACAAGCGAGATGGGGGCTTTCAATCCCAGGGAAGTTTCTTTGAATGGTGTCCTGATCCAAGAGGAGAGTCCTTGACTGCAGACCCACTGCTCTGAGGAAGACCAACTCAAATCAGCTTTCTGGCAAAGCTCCATTTATACCTAGTTGAGTCTGATCTCTGCACGATTCTAATTGGCTGGGGCCTCATCTTATGGGGACTACATGCCTGGAAACCGTTACTGTAAACACATAAAAAAAAAGCAAGGTATGCATATGAAAAAAGTAATTGGTTTTCAACAGCTGGAAAGCCCCGGTGTCTGATGGGTCTTTGTCAGGGCAGTTGCATCTGCTACAATATTACAAGGCTACTCCAATATCAGTGTTTAGTCTTCTCCTTTATATACTAAGCCAGTACAATTATTTCAGCTTCTCCTCAGTTTTATGCTCATCCAGTTTATAAATAATAGCTTAAAGCAAGCTAGCTACTATTAAGCTTAAGCTGCACTAGTGTAAAATAGAAGAGCATAACTGGTTTCTGTGTTTCAATGAGATCTATTTGAATAGTCTGAAATACTGTTTGTTTCACAGTTAGCTCAGCATCTACTATACCTCAATCATTTTCCTGCACAGTTGTTGCCCAATTTTAAGTTGTGAACATAGCTTTTGGCTTTAAGAGCATCTTGGTCTCCACACTTTGTTCTCTGGAAAGTCTGTGATATAGGCAAAATGTACAGTCTTTTTGAAACCTTTACCCATCCAGTTATGACAGTAAAATTGTGCCTCCTTGGGAGGAGGACTTGTAACAGTTTAGGAAGGACAAAGAATCCAAACTTAGACAAAGTCAAAGCCTGCCTCACACCTCAGGGGTGAGGAGAAAGGTGCCCAGCTGGCTCAGGTCAGCCCCCAGACTCCCATCTATCTCCTCTACAGGAGGCCCCACACCAGCAAACTTAGGTAAATGCCACAAGCAGCCTCCAGAAAAACAAATCTGCCATATAGGTGGTGTGCGTGTAGGTGTCAAGGTGCTGGCAGCAGGTGGGCTGTAAGGAGGGGACTCCGGGGGCTGCCCTATACCAAACAATGACAGTTCCAGCAAGCTCCGGCACACTCCTCACAGTACACCAGTGAGTCTGTCAGCTAAGCTGGTGGCACCTCTTGGAAAATGTCTTTTAAAAAGGGTATAACTGCTGGACATGCAAAGAAGGAGAGGTAAAAAAAAATATTGAGAAAAAAGGGAACACCAAGGCCAGAGGAGGAGAAGGAGTTGCTCCATAGCAAAGCAGATATTCACAAAGGTTATCAGGCCATGGAGGACCTGTGCTGGAACAGAACAGAGCAGAATGAAAGGAAGGCAGAGAGAGACTGCTGTACCCTGATGCCAACTGCTGCACTGCGTTCTGCTGTGCTGAAGAGTGAGATCTCAGTGAGCATAAGGCAGGAGAAGAGGTGTCTGGGATGAAGGAGCGTAGTAGAGAGTACAAAGCAATTTGAAGTGAGACTGGGAATGAAGTTGAGCCTGACAAAGGAGGGCAAAGATATATTTTCCCTAAATGTTTTAATGTTTGTCTTTTTTGTTTGTTTCTCAATACAGTAATTACAGTAATTACATATGTTATATTCAGTTAATTTCTCCAAATCAAGTCTGTTTAGCTCATGTCAACACTTGGTGTGTGAGTTTCCTGTCTTTAATTTAACTCATGAGATTTCAGTTTCTTGTTTCTCTTGTTTCCTTCACCATCCCACAAGGGAGAAAGGAGTGAGGAAGCAGCTGGACGGATGCTGGGCTGCCTGCCAGGGCCAACCTACCACAAAGGTTCCATGCCTGGAAATGTATCAGCATGCTTAGATGGCAAATGAAGTTCACATAGATCTGTTTCAACCTATTTCATTTCTTGGTAGCTAGAGAGGGACATCATCACTCTCATTCCCTGTCCAAGGAGATGTACTATGTAAATTACAGTAATTTACTGGGTTGTAACTACTCCATGGTGCCTTCTGACACATCTAGTGACTACAGTCCAGCCACTTTGTTATGGGTTTTATGCCTTGACAGAATTCTGGGAAAAGAAGTGTAGAGAGCAATATCTGTTTGATTATGCTGACTATGGTATCAGCAAAGACCTTGTGACACAAAAGAGCCATGTTGCCCTGCCAGATAACCGAGTTGCAGTCTTGGTGTGATCATGTCTGGATATCAAAACATTGCTCTGCTTCAAAGCACTAGGGTAAGCTGAGGGAAAAAGCTTAAACTCTTCCTTTTTATCACATAAAAGCAGAAACAACGGGAAAGAGATCTTCATACCAGATAGGTTGTCTGTGATAATGAATTATTTAGGAATAAAAGTGCATATTTATTCTGATCTCTGAAGTGCCTGATATACTTTGTATGGTATATAAATATCACTGATAAGAGCATGTTGTCCTAGTGCATCCTGTCCTAAAACTGAGTACTGAACCTTAAATTGAATGGCTTGTTGTTGAGATCTAAATGTAGTCTAATGCCAATTTGTCAATGAATAGAGACATTTCTTAATGGGCTGGCATGGAATCTAAATGTGTATTGAGTTTGATTTGATAATCACAATGTAAGCATAGTGACTTTTCATCATGTGCTTTCAAACTGAGAGTTACGCCCTCCAAACCTAGGGGCAGCACTGAATTATTTAAAGCCAAACATGTTGGACAGATTTTTAGACCTTTTGTGAATGATTTAAAGATTACAAATAGAGACAGAATAATACTGTGTCTTCACCAAATCACTGATAACAAAATAAGAATGGAGAACAGAAAGCCTATCCTGAAGCAATCTAAGCTGGCTGATGATTAGCCTCAGGCTGTAGCTGGCAGTGCATGCATATATGTATTTGTGTGTTTACATGTTTTTCCCCAAGGGGAAACAAAGAGTTTCACTCTGCAGTCCTCCCTAGACATTACTTCAGACAACTGTGATATGTTTTTGGCAGGAAAATGTGAAAAGGAAAAAGACAGACTGTTTACTAAAGGAAAGCAAACAGAAACAAGATACATTTATACAGAACTGAAAATGACATAGACTTGCTGATATATAAAGCCCTTGCTTTGTAAAAGTTCAAGGTAGCTCATGGTGTCATACCTTAATGAAGTGAACTGTGCAAATCAACAGTCAATTGAGTCGTAACCACAGGGCATGATCTGGAAAGGTTAGCCTTGACTTGAGGATACTGACTCATTAATAGGAATATAGAAATCTTTCTCTACAGAAGGTCTAAGTAACTTTCCCCCAAAAAATATGTTGTTTTTCCCACATGCACAAATGCAATTTGTGGGCTTTTAAAAAATAAAATTAAGACTTGCAAGTGCTCTTCTGGCCTCTGTGCAATTCAATAAGGGCCAGGAGTCAAGGTGGTAGTAACAATCCACCAGTGTGGTTCTTCATAGAGGAAAGCAAAACCTGCCTGATGCTGGTTGGCTCAAATACTTTTAATATCTATAACAGATTCATAATTCCTTCAAGGCCTACCCAACATGACCTAGAAATTCTCTTCCTTTAATAAATGTCAGTTCTATTTTGCACATTGAAATGTAGCAAAATGCTGTATCAAACACATTCTGTGCTGATATAGTTTAGATCATGATCTTAACTGTTTTACTCAATACCTTCTGTTCTCCACTATCTGATAGTCAGACCCACGTGTTACTTTATATTACCTATTAATTCTTTAATGGCATAGTCACACTTCTCAGGAGTAGTGCAATATAAGCCAAAGTCTAAACAGCTGCAGTTCCACAAACAGGCCTTCAGAATTAGTTTAGTGTAAGAAAATAGACTCTCTCTCCATCTGTGTTTTTACAGTAAGTAGCAGAAGATATTTATCCCATTAATTGGAATACTAGCATTAAATTCATGAGAAGACTTTTTACCAATTTTAATGCATGATAATATATCCAATTGAAAGGATTGAATGGTGGGGATATAGATAATTTAGCACAGAAAAATTTGTCCCCAATTCAAAGCTTCAAGGAAGCTTTGTCAAGGCAGCAACAGTCAGAAAAATATATTAATATATGAAAATTACAGAATAACTTAGGTTGGGAGTATATTCTGAAAAGCATCTGTACCAAACTCCACCACAAATAAGGTGTAATCTTAAACTTATATTTTACTGCTTTCTTACACTTAAAATAATTGTGTGTACATACATAAAATCATAACGGTTTGAATCGGAAGGGATCTTAAAGTTCATCTAATTCCAAGACCCCTTCCATGGACAGGGATGCTTCCCACTAGATCAGGCTGCTCAAGTTCATCAAACATGAACTTAAACACTTCCAGGGATGGGACTTCCACAGCTTCCCTAGGCAACCTGTTCCAGTGCCTCACCACCCTCACTGTGAAGAATTTCCTCCTAATGTCTAGTCTAAATCTGCCCCTCTCCAGTTTATACCCATTGCCCCTGGTCCTATCACTGCAAGCCTTTGTAAACAGTCCCTCCCCAGCTTGTACTCCTCCTTGCAGTACCCTTGTAGCCCCTTCAGGTACTGGAAGGTTGCTATAAAATGTCCTCAGAGCCTTCTCTTCTCCAGGCTGAATAATCCCAACTCTTTTAGCCTGTCCTCATAGCAGAGGTGGTCCAGATCTCTGATCATCTTTTTAGTTCTCCTCTGGACCCATTCCAACAGTCCCATATCCTTATATTGGGGATTCCGGAACTGGACACAATACTCCATGTGTGGTCTCTCAAGAGCGGAATAGAGGGGCAGAATCGCCTCTCTCGGCCTGCTGGCCATGCTTCTTTTGACGCAGCCAAGGATATGGTTGGCCTTCAGGGCTGCAAGTGCTCATTGCCAGCTCATGCTGAACTTCATAACAATCACAACCCCCAAGTCCTTCTCCGCAGGGCTGCTCTCAATTACATCATCTCCCATCCTGCCTGAAACTGTGGATTGCCCCAACCCAGGTGTAGGACCTTGCACTTGGCCTTGTTTCTGAACCTCATGAGATTCACACAGGCCCACTTCTCCAGCTTGTCCAGGTCCCTCTGGACGACATCCCATCCTTCTGATGTGGCAATTGCGCCATTCAGCCTGGTGTCATCAGTAAACTTGCTGAGGGTGTATGCAATCTCGCTGTTGATATTATCAATGAAAACATTAAACAGCACTGGTCCCAGTACAGACCCCTGAGGGACACCACTCATCACAGACCTCCATCTGGACACCGAGTCGTTGACCACTACTCTTTGAATATGACCATCCAACCAGTTTCTTATCCACTGCACTGTCCACCCACCAAATCCATATCTCTTCAATTCACAGAGAAGAATGTTGTGGATGACCATGTCAAAGGCTTTACAGAAGTCCAGATAGATCACATCCATCAGTTTACCCATGTCCACTGCTGCGATTACCACATCATAGAAAGCCACTAAGTTGGTCAGTCAGGATTTGCCCCTGGTGAAGCCATGCTGGCTGCCATTAATCACCTCCCTGTCTTTCATGTGCTTTAGCATAGCTTCTAGGAGGATCTGTTCCATGATCTTCTCAAGCACAGAGGTGAGGCTGACAGGTCAGTAGTTCTCAGGGTTGCCTTTTCTACCCTTTTTATAAATGTGCACAACATTACCCTTCTTCCAGTCACCAGAGACTTCTCCTGACTGCCATGACTTTCCAAATATCATGGAGAGTGCTTGGCAACAATATCAGCGAATTCCTTCAGGACTCTGGGATACATCTGATATATAAAACCCTTGCTTTGTAAAAGTTCAAGGTAGACTTTTGTAAGTTCAGGTTCCTCAGGTGGTCATGAATGTGTGTATGTGCAAAAAAAGTTTCTGACTAAAGATCCAAAACCAGAAATAATAGTAATAATAGCAATAATAATAGTAGTAATAATAGTAATGTGAAATTTTCTGGCAGTCTAGTGCACCAAGTAAAACAGACTGCTTAGACTGAACTTAATCCTTTGGTGTGATCATTCTAGAGGCTGGCTAAGTCACAATAATGAGGCCAGCTGGTGTCTTTGTGTCTTTACTGGAGGCAATTAAATAATTCAATGTCTTTAGTTGTTAAGTAGGGCATTTTTATACATGAATAAAGTTACAACAAATATATAACTTTTAAAAATACAGTATAAATATAACGAGAATGAGGCAAGAATCACAAATAAATATTCTGCTTTTAATAGAAAAACTTGGGCAATGTGCTGCAGCAAATAACTCAGAATTCTGTATTTATTGAGAAAATAATGAGGAACTCAAAAATAAAGAGTATGCATAATCTAGTCACAGCTGACTTAGTCTGCAATGGCGATAGTAAAAAGTGTGAAAAATTACAGCAGACTAGTGAGAAATTAGAGACATTAATAAGAGGAGCTCAGTGTCCATATCCCCCGCTGTTTTTAAAAGAGATATTACTATTTTAGCAGTGGCAAAATTATATTTCTATCATGTTTAAGGAAGAGGTTGTTAGATTGAAAAGGAATGCAACAAAGGTCATGCTGAAAATGTGGAAACCAAATTCATTTGTTTCTCCTCAGGCAAATCACAGTTTGGACTGACCAGTTAATTACCCTAACCTTGACCTGGGGAGGAGGGGAAGTCTGACTTCTGAATAACTTCCAGGTGATTCACTCTTTTCCACTAGTTGAGCTGTGCATTTCCCCTCCTGAACCTAAAACAATCCATTTGGATCAAATTATGCATGAAAATTCTGAGATGTAAGTTAAGAAATGAATACAAGCCAAGCTAAGCCTGTTTCCGTCTAGCAGCACAGACTGAAGTTTCACAGGTGAAAAAGTTTATTTCCCCTCTTTATTACTTTTTTCCTCCAAGATTAGCCTTTACATTTTCATTTACACAGTTGCTAAGAATTAAAAGAAGTTGGGATCACATATGTTTATTAGACGGAAGTGATGACATACAACATCCGTACAAATGCTGAGATACGAGATGTAATTCTGAACACCAAGCAGATAGTAATTAGATGCCTAAGTAAATTAATAAATATTAAAAGAAGCAGATCATTTGTCAAGAATGCAAACCACCCTTGGAATGGAAAATGCCCACTTAAATATTTTTTAAAATATCTACACCTGGGTAGCCTGCTCAGTTTCTCCCTACAACATTATTAAGGGTTACAAAATGAGAAAATCTCACTAAGGAAAGAATATTAGTTATAGATTAATTAGTTAGTTTGTTAGTGCATGTAGGAAAGTTCAAAGATCCATGTCCAAAAAAAGAAGACTATAGATATTTCAGTTCTTCAAAGGATCCAGTAAAACTTTTAATTCAATGAATACCTTCTGCATACATATGGTGAATCTTGACATAAAAAGTAACGTATCAAGAGTACTTTGTCCACTAAATGTTCAGAAATAATTTATTTTCTTGAATTTCTGCTTAATCTGCAAAAGTTTAATGAAATTTATCTAAATATAGAAAGTCTAAAATCATGTTGCTAAAAATCAGAAATAATTTTGTCTGTATTTTTACAACAGAAGGTAATTAATCATAATCTTAACATCTATCATTTTATGATTAGAAGTTGGCTAATTCTGAACTAAGTATTATCCACTCATTTGCACAAATTCTGTTTTTTTACTAATTCTTGGTAGGTGATATCTTTTGCATCTAAGAAATTATTAAATTGATTTCTATTCTGCAATTCATGTGTGATGATTATTTTATAATTATACATTGCATTAAGTGAAACCATGATTAAAGGGAAAAAAAATACTACAATATCTAGAGATCTGTATATGAACATTTTAGATTACAAAGTAAAAGTTATGAATCCTGGGAACAAAACATTCCAAGAATGAGAATTCGTTTTAAAGATGGAGTTAAAAAGACCACGTCTATTTAGTTTTGTTTTGTTCTACCATATGATCTTTGCAGTGGCTTATAGCTGTAAGTCTACAGACTATATCTAGACTCATCTACACACATTTGCAGAAAGACATGGCAACAACCATGAGAAACCACTGACA
Organism: Cuculus canorus; assembly: GCF_017976375.1. NCBI lineage: Eukaryota > Metazoa > Chordata > Aves > Cuculiformes > Cuculidae > Cuculus > Cuculus canorus. Next base: position 21,434,822 of record NC_071405.1, read on the forward strand.
CATTCTTATTCCTTCATTATGACTCAAGATTTTATATTCCAGTATAAATTATACCCCAATATAAATATTTTTACTCCAGTAACTGAGAGATGGTGTGCTGGAGAGGACTGCCAGTACATCACCTCAGAGCAAGTGGGGGTGATTATACCTGGGGACAGTAAGCATGAAACTGGCACTGTGAAGTTAGTTATTCCAAGGACCAGTCAATCGGGAATGAGTACTATTCCCTTTATGAGGGCTGAAGGTTTGCCAGCCCAGCTGAAGTGCATTTACACCAATGCACGCAGCATGGGCAATAAGAAGGAGGAGTTGGAAGCTGTTGTGAACAGAAAAGGCCTTGTGGCGGATGTGACGGTTGGAGGACGCCTGGGACAGAGCCATCATGAGATGATAGGATTTTCAGTTCTAGGTGAGATGAAGAAGGGGATTAGCAAAACAGTAACATTAAACTTCCAGAGGGCAGACTTTGGACTGTTCAGAAGGCTGGTTAGCAAAGTCCCATGGGAGACAGTCCTTAAGGGCAAGGGAGCCCATGAGTGCTGGGCGCTCTTCAAAAATGAAATCCTAGCAACTCAAGAGGAAGCCACCCCCATGTTCCGGAAAAAGAGCTGTCAGGTTAAAAAACAGCTTGGTTGAGTAGGGAGATCTTGAGAGACATCAAAAAGAAAGGGAATGTCTATAAGCTTTGGAAGAAGGGACATGCGTCTTGGGTGGACTACAGGGAGGAAGAGAGACAGTGCAGGGAAAAAATCAGGAGGGCTAAGGCCCAACTAGAAATCAAACTGTCTAAGTCTGTGAAAGATAATAAAAAATCTTTCTACAAATACATTAACAAGAAAAGGAGGACTAGAGAGAATATTCAGTCTCTATTGGATGCAGAAGGAAAAACAGTGACAAGGGATGAGCACAAGACTGAGGTACTTAATGCCTTCTTTGCCTCAGTCTTTAATAGTAAGGGAGGTTGTTCCCCCTGTGTACAAACCCAGGAGTTAGAGGAGCGGAATGAGGCTCCTATGATCCAAAAGGAGGTGGTTAGAGACTTGCTTGCCCAGCTAGACACCCACAAGTCTATGGGGCCGGATGGGATCCACCCAAGAGTATTAAAGGAGCTGATGGATATCCTTTCCAAAGCCCCTTTCCATCATCTTCCAAGAGTCCTGTCTGTCTGGGGAAGTCCCACTGGACTGGAGGCTGGCTGATGTTGTGCCCATCTACAAGAAGGATTGCAGGGAGGATCCAGGGAACTACAGGCCTGTCAGTCTGACCTCAGTGCTGGAGAAAGTCATGGAATGGGTGATCTTGAGTGCTATCATGAAGCACATGCAAGAGAACCGGGTGATCAGGCCCAGTCAACATGGGTTCATGAAAGACAGATCTTGCCAAACAAACCTGATTGCCTTCTATGACAAAGTGACTCAACTACTGGATGGGGAAAGGCTGTGGATATAGTCTTCTTGGACTTCAGTAAAGCCTTTGGAACAGTTTCTCACAGCATTTTCCTTCAGAAACTGTCAGCCTCTGGCCTGGACAGGTGCACACTCTCCTGGGCTGAAAACTGGTTGGATGGCCGGGCCCAGAGAGTGGTGGTGAATGGAGTTAACTCCAGCTGGAGGCCAGTCACAAGTGGGGTTCCTCAGGGCTCAGTACTGGGTCCAGCCCTGTTCAATGTCTTTATCAACGACCTGGATGAAGGCATTGAGTGCACCCTTAGCAAGGCTGCAGATGACACTAAGCTGGGTGGAAGCGTGGATCTCCTGGAGGGTAGGGAGGCTCTGCAGAGGGATCTGAACAGGCTGGACTGCTGGGCTGAGATCAATGGCATGAGGTTTAACAAGGCCAAATGCCGGGTCCTGCACTTGGGGCACAGCAACCCTATGCAGTGCTACAGACTGGGGGAAGTCTGGCTAGAAAGCTGCCTGGAGGAGAAGGACCTGGGGGTGTTGGTTGACAGCCGACTGAACATGAGCCAGCAGTGTGCCCAGGTGGCCAAGAAGGCCAATGGCATCTTGACTTGTATCAGAAATGGTGTGACCAGCAGTTCCAGGGAGGTTATTCTCCCTCTGTACTTGGCACTGGTGAGACCGCACCTTGAATCCTGTGTTCACTTCTGGGCCCCTCACCACAAGAAGGATGTTGAGGCTCTGGAGCGTGTCCAGAGAAGAGCAACGAAGCTGGTGAGGGGGCTGGAGAACAAGTCTTATGAGGAGCGGCTGAGAGAGCTGGGGTTGTTTAGCCTGGAGAAGAGGAGGCTGAGGGGAGACCTTATTGCTCTCTACAACTACCTGAAAGGAGGTTGTGGAGAGGAGGGAGCTGGCCTCTTCTCCCAAGTGACAGGGGACAGGACAAGGGGGAATGGCCTGAAGCTCGTCAGGAAAAAATTTTTCACGGGAAGGGTCACTGGGCACTGGCAGAGGCTGCCCAGGGAGGTGGTTAAGTCACCTTCCGTGGAGGTGTTTAAAGGATGGGTGGACGAGGTGCTGAGGGGCATGGTTTAGGGAGTGTTAGTAATGGTTGAACTCGATGATACAGTGGGTCCCTTCCTACCTAGTGATTCTAGGATTCTGTGATACCTACAGACAGGTTTACCAAAGAACAGGGAGATCTCTTCAATCATTTCAGTGTAGAAATATCGATGCAAGAAGTAGTTACTATTACAAAAAGTGGAATATTTTGATTTAAGCTAAAGTAACATTTCACTAAAGCAATTGTTGTTTTTGAAAATTTGACAGAATGTCCCTCTGATAGCATGTTTTCTTTAAAATGGTGTTTTTCCAGGTACTGTTAATTCTTTGAAGATTATAGTCTTGTGTGAAGTACGGTATATGCTGAACAGATGCCTCTTCTGTAATCACCAGTTTGCATTATTTTCTCTCTCAAAGGCAAGGTTAAGCAGAAAACTGGAGCCAGCTCCAAATTAGCACGAGTTTTGACTGTTGCAAACTTTCATAATAACATTAAAATTAGACCTTAAAAAGTAAAAGAATATGCATAAGATTTCTGGGAAAAATTATACATATCCATGTAAATGGGAAATATATTCTTTAATCAACTTTTGTCTCTCTGCACATGATTGATGGAGGTCACTCCCTCATGTTGCCCAGGCTTGATAAAGGATTCTTGCTTTCTAAAACTCCAGAACAAGTCTTGGGGAGTTTTATTTGCCAGCATTTTTGGTATCATTATGGTTAAGGTACAAATTTATATTTTTCCAAGTGCAATTCAGAATCTCAGTGCACCTGGGATTTCAGCAGAGAGACTGGTTCCAAGACTGTCTCTCACCATTGAGTAAAAGTCAAGAAGAACCTCCTCAATTAGCTCCCTAAAGTAGGACGGAGGTTACACTATTCTTAATTTCCAGTTAGATGTCTTATTTAACTGATTAAACAGAAAACACAATTTGATTAAATCTTTGCTAATAAACAACTATGAACCACTAAAACAGACTGATGATCTATATTCTCTTCTTTTAGAGTGAAACAGATCACGTGAAGCAGCTTTGCACTGTCCTCTCCAAATATCTAAGATCCTATATTTTTCATTTTTGTTAAAATCACCCTCTGGCTTCTATTTAGCAAACCAGAGTCTCTTCTGTGTTTTCATTAGCCTCCCTAAGCCACTTAAATATTTCAACTGACTGTATGATTCTTGGAAGTTAAGTTACCGTAGACATTGCAACATTTAAACTTTTCATCTTGTAGATTTAAAATGCAAGGAGGCACTGGGGTAAATTATAAATCTTTTTTTGCTGTCTGCAGTACTTCCTAGTTATTAAGCAACACTAGAAGCACAGGGATGTCAGTTGTTTTGCATAATTAGGAATCTAGTTGGGCTTCTAAACCTGTTTGTATTAAATAAAAGAAGATTCTACATCATAAAAAGAAGCAGCCCTTTTTGGGCCAGATCCTCAGATTGCGTAGATTGACTTAATGCTAAAGTCAATTGCGTTACATTGATTTACCTAATCTGAGAAGGTATTCCTTCATGAAAAGCTGTATCTTCTCATCAGAAAGGACAAATCAATACAGACAAGCTAAAATCAAGATCTGCAAATTAACCAAAAGCAAGTTTAAGTTACTGACACTTAAAAAAAATCCAAAGTGACAGGAACAAAAAACTGTCTACCCACTTGAAAACTACATTCTATATCTGAAGAGTCTAGATTGAAGTCAGTGTGCCAAAAGAATATCAGAAAGGATTCTTTTGCAGCTTCTATTCTGACTAAAATCTAGAACTTCTGGAAATGTCACGAGAAAGCCTCAGGTAATGAAATAAATACAAACACTGCTTATGTATCATCATAGAAATGAGCAATTCTTTGTAGAAAACAAGCAGAGATTATCTACTTTGAAAAGATGGTGTGTTTTTAAGTTCAAGGACTTCCATTACTCCTTCATGGAAGAATAGAAATATAAATTTTAAAAATATGTAAGAGTTACAGACTTAGGTACCAAAATGGATAGAATCCTCTGATTGTCATAACAGAATCAACAGTCTGACTGAATTGCTTTGAGTCCTCTTACTCAAGCTCCATTATTGGGAAGTTGTTCTACTTCTTGTTAAAAAAAAAAAAATAAAGTTTCACAATGCCCAGAAATGAGAGTCTATCTCTGTGGCTTGGGTTTTAGTACCATTCCTCCCACTGCCTCCCACACATATGTTATTTTCTCTCAGAGGTGTGTGAATACATTTTATAGGGAACTTTTCCTGTAGTTATTTCATCTCTGCAACAATGGCAATCAACACTCAAGCCAGTGACTTTGACCAGGTGACTCCCGAGCCCTTTACAAGGATGATGGATGACCCACTTCAACAGCTTAATACCTCATGGTTACAATAATCAGAAGATCTCAAAAAAACCTCTAAACTGAACCTAGTTGTTTCAAATTGACACCTAACTTTTGAAATGCCAGATGCATGTGGCAAGAGAGAAAAATATTTTTCTCTTCTGTTCCTCTTTTACGTAATAAATTTGCATATAGGTCCTTAGTATAAATAAATGCCATGACTTCTCTCCGTATTATAAAACCCAATAGGGTTTAAGCACAATGCCAGAACTGCATGATTTGGTATTGTCAGTCTTCCCTTGTCACATCATAAGGAAAGCTTTAAATATTTCCTGCTGTTTGAAAAAAAAAAATAACTACTGTCACCTGAATGTGTGCACTTGAATAGCAGTGTGGAAGTTTAACAGTAGTTTTGAGGACTGCAGTTTTGGAGTCCAACCTCTAAGCCCTGCCAATGACCCACTATAAATGCCACTAGTCAAGCTCCAAAGCCTCTGTCCCGTACGACAGGAGCAAGAAGAAATTTGGCTTGGAGTAAAGTGACAGACGTATCTTGTACCTCTGTGCAAATGAATATTTGCAGGTATCTTTCAGAGTGTCAAATTCCAATGGGCTAAATATATATATGTATATATGACATGTGCCTTTCCTGTTGGTTCTCATTCCCTTAATTTGTTTCTTTCTTTCCTCTTCTGTAGGTTTTTTTACTTTTTTTTTTTTTGGCTTCCCATCCGATAAAAAGACAAATAAGATGTATGTTTGTGGAGTGAATGTATCTTTGAATTAAAAAGAAATTGAAAAACCTTTTTTTTTTTTCTTTTCTACTTTACCTAGTGACTTCCTAAGCACTCCTGTCCAGACTGTATTAAATAAACTGCACTTAGAACTTTGCAAAGTGGCTGTAAGCCCAGGTAAAAATGAACTGTTGTGAACAAATAATGATCTTGTTAGAAAATCAGGAAGGAATAAGGTGCAGAAACTCTCTCCACAGCTACAAGACTCTAATGTAGCAAAGTATTTATGCCTAAAAATATCTCAGTGTCTGCAATGAAACAATGGCCTTTGCTGTTATATGTCAGTCTCTGCAATGTGTTAGGTGGTAGGAAATGAGCATTATCCACTCATCACATGTAAGATATCAGATTATTTGTTTAAGGAGTGGTAAAGGCAGAAAAAAATCAGTTTTTCATTCGCAAGAAAAAAGCAGTTCTGTCAACGCAATGTGCAATTAATACCAGCTCAGAGAACGAGTTTTATGCACAGAAATAACTGTCTCAGGGGCATCAGTGGTATTTTATCAGAAGTGGTTAATATTTCTTCTCAGCAGCTCCTGTGATATTGGCACATTTGGTTGGGAAAGATGTATTCAAACATGTCAACATGATATTTTGGTATTATTTACATAAAAACAATATTTGGAATAAGCAACTTAAGTGATGTATCTGCCTTTAAATAAATAAATGGACTTACTTTAATACAATTAATAAATCTGAAGAATTTCATCTTTTTAAAAAGAGAGAAAATAATTGCCAATGCTACCACTGCTTGTAAAAGAACAAACTTAATGCAGCCTTGGTTCTATAATATGTTCTATTTCTGCTGACTAACTGTGTAATTGCATACACAGCTAAAAAGGACTGAACCTGATTTTACACGAACTTTATTTCTTTGATTTCTCAGGAAAGGGAATTGGAAGTTATTATATATAGCATACAGTGGAATTATTTTTTATCTGCTGAAGAGTGGAAATTTAGAAATTAATGGGAAGAAATATATACGTATTAAGTGTAACGTACAAAAATTCTGACATGAATCAATCATGAACTTTTACATATCTGCTCTTCTATCAACTGACTGTTTTATTTGCAAGAAATCAGGGTCATATTATTCATATATCGATATATGTAAAGCTGTAGGTGGATATATGGAACTAGAACTGCAAAAAGACTTGGGCTCTTAGAAACAGAATCAGTGAAGACACAAGCATTTTAATCTGGAGTGGATTTGTGCATTGAGATTTCCTTGGGAATTCCGCTGCTGAACTTACTTAGTGGTGCTTCAGCATCTAAGTTGCTGCTAAGAATCTAACTCAACTCAAAATGCCATGAAGATTCTGAATTAAAGTCTTTTTCTTGCTATCTCAAGTTCCTCAAGCCAATGTACATATGTATGTATTATGTGTTTTTCAAAACACTATTATTCTTCTAGGCAAAAGGGAACCATTGCCATTAGATTATCTTAGTTTGGAACTACAGGTCAAATTCTTGCTTGTTCTTCATCTTACTTCCCTCACGTTTGTCAGCAAAACCGAGACCATAAGCACACCGTTCCTCTAATGATTCAAAATTATCTAGACCAACAACAGCAAAAAATTCATTAAGAAAGTGATTGTGAATATATTAAGTTTAACCCAAATGTTGATTGAATGTAGATGACAATTTATCACAGGTTTGGTTTTCATACCAAGTCTGAGTGGGCAGGTTTGTACTGCAGTCAGTTGGAAAGACCGAGCTGCTCTCCTGGCATTAAACAACCACCTACTCAGGGGTTACCTTTTACCATCACTCTCATTTTGAGACACTGCCCAAGGTGCAAGACTTGACTAGGTACTCCACAGCAAGGGGGTCATAGAAATACCGTGCTATCATGGTTTTAGTTTCAGATTCAGAATCATTTTCAGGTACTTAACTCTCACTGGTTTCCTTGGAAGTTACATCTTTGCAGAACTAAGTACACAATATGAGTGTGTGTGCGTGTGTGTGTATAGAGAGAGAAATGCTGCACAAACAGTGGTGTCAGCACAAGTGAGGGAACACTTCCACACTCAGATAGGCATGGTGTGTTGAAAGAAGGAAAGAAAAGGGGAGGAATTTCTTAGTCTAGAATTGGCACCAACTTTATCACAAAATTCCCGCATCAGCCTGTCAGGGTGTTTTTGCAGATAGATAATATTTTTGGTAAAAGTAGAACACAACGCTTAGGATTCTGAAGAGTTAGGTAGGTTTTTCAGGTGTTGGTAAAATGAAAGCTTTTTTAAACAAAAGAAAATTCAAGCCAGGCTGGGCAGCATAAAGAAGCTTACTATTTCAATTAAAAACAGAATATTTCTGATATATAGGAATTTTATGAAGACATTTACTTTAAAAATGCTCTAAATCTTCTGGACAGAAATTAGTAATGGTAATAGTAGTAATAGTAATAATAATAATAATAATAATAAAGGATTGAAGGGTTCTGTCTAGTCAAAAGAAACACCAAATGTGAATGCGAGATTAGAAAGGCTATTATTCAGTCATTTTTATGAAAACATGTATTTCCTGCATTCTCACTTTAATATAACATTTTTACCATCAGTAATGACTAAATAAGTATTTCTTTTATAGCCAATAAATTATTTTCTGACAATATCAAGTATTTTGATCAAAGCAAAAGATGAAATCAGCATTACCAGTAATGCAAATGATTTTGTTCCCAAGGCTTTTCTTACATTAACTAGAGGATCAAATCAAATGTGACTGAATCATCTATGATAAGTATGATAGCATATTTAGTCTTGAAAAAAAAAAATCTTTTATATTCTTTGTAATGGGTGTTATTTTTTTTACAATGAAAATAAGTCAAGAGTAGAAAACTGAAAAACTTATAGGCATTATACAGAATAGGACTGAATAATAATGGCTGAGTGAAAAATTACTTTCTGCTATAAAATGCAACAAACTTAGATACAGTCTACATTTCTGCCAAACTAGCTTCTGTCGAAACATCTAAACATACCTTGTAAGCATATGAATGTACACAAATGTGTTACATTTAAAATCTTCTTTATGCATAAAAAAAGGAACACACCTTATGTAAGTATAAGTAAAACCATGCATTTATTGTTGGTATAATGTAAATCTTAAGCCTAATCAAAGAATGAACATTATATAAACAATAATAATGTAGATAGAATGCTTTAGCATCCTTTATCTGCCCTTCTCAGGTCCCCTGCTTTTGTACCAGGTCCGTATTTCTCTACAATTCTTTGTGTTTGGTGTAAACACCTCATTCTACCTGGAACAACCACTTGTTACCGCTATCTATGTAAAATTGTATTTGTATCACAAAAGATAACCAGAATTAAACCAAATTAGTAATAGACAACTGGTCAAATAGAGAAAACCTTATTACAGCTAAACCAAGTAAAACAAAGCTGCAAGCACTGTGACCTGTTACTAGCAATTGCGACACCATATTTCAGGGCTCAAAAGTTGCTCATGCAGTCCAGTAATGTGCTTGTCAAAGCAGCTGACATTGACAGCTTCAGCATAAGGTGTAAAAAGCCTGACCTAGAAAGACGTGAGATAACTATATTGCCACTGCTGCAAAGGTATTATCATTTCCTTAAGTGATAATTCATGTTCCTTCTAAGACATGGCAACCTTTCATGTTAATATTAGGAATCGTCACGTTTTAGCGGTGCCTCCTTTTCCGAAATCTTATGTGACTTTAGCTCTTGATAGTGTCTGACATTTAAATGTAATTATGCTCTGATTGTTCTCACTGAGTCACTTGACTGTGATCAACTCTTGTATCAATTAGTTTCCCATTTTCTTCTTGTGTCCTCTAAAATCCTGTTTTAAAAATGCAACAAAATAAACTAAGCAAAGTTATACACATGCTATATATCTATATATAACATGCTATATGCTTATATGTTATATAACCAGCTCTACCTGGTTTCTGACACAATAGTAATTGTAGAAGATAGTGCCAACAGAACATAATTCAACTGATGTAATTTTATTTATATGCTTACTTAAAGACTACAAGGATATTTACATACAATGAAGCAAATACACCTTACTTCCTAAAATACACCCCAAAAAAAGAAAGTGAAGCATAATCACTGAAAGTGATGAAAGGAACAATTCAGATATTAATGTATGAGATTCCTGGAGAAAAATACTTCAGAAAACAATTTCTTGTAGTCAATGTATAGAAGGGGATTTTTTTAATAAAATTTTCCCAGAAAACTTAAGTGGTTCTTAATCACTGATTTCTCTCTTGATATTTTTCTGGCATTTCTATGTTGATCTTAATATTTAATTTAAAATGTGTGTATAATTTCGTGTTAAGATTATCGGAAAGGTGGAATGGTTGCTCTTTTTCTTCTTTAAGTAAAAATTATACAATAGGGATATGCATAGAGATATTTTTATAAAAATAGAGAAGTATGATGGAACCTAGACTTTTGAGCAGCTTGTGAATAAACAATGTTGTTTTAATTCCAGGTAAATGGGTAGAAAACAGTAAATAAATGTTATTATTTTGGCTGAGTAGCAATATTCAGACTTCATAATATTGCTAATTATAATAAAAATTATTATATACAATTATGGGATTAACGGAAATATATTTATCTCCCTTCCTACAACTTGTATGGGGACAGGATGAAAAACAAAGTCAACTTTTAAAGAAAATGGTAAGGTTTTATTTTATATCAAGATGTACAAGCCGGTGAAGTTCATTTAGGGTTTAATCAAATGCAGCGATTTTAAGGATGCAGTAAGTTTTGTGTTAGGCATGCAATGTGTATCATTCTATCCTAAAATGGATTACCTAGGCTTTCCAATGAAGATTCTAAATGTCTGCCTTACTGTGCATAAACCAAGCACAAAATTTTACCTTTTTTTTCTTTTCATTGCTTAAATTTGAACAAATAGTTAAGTGGTAACACAAGGAAACTACATTTGATTTGGTAAGCAGCTCCTGGTCAGGTTTTTATTCAGCAAGACAGCTACACTGGGTTTTGATTCATGACACAAATCTAAGCTCCGTAATGTGGTGATTTGGGGAAGGTGCTATACTATTTCTAATTTGGTTACAAAAGTGATTTGAAGTGTGTTAAATTAGTATTTTAGTCTATAGCAACTTGAGTTCTGTTTATTATGCCCATGAAGCAAAATGTATACATAAGTACAATAGCTATTTTACTGCAATTAACTCAGCTCTGTTCTCAAAATGAAGTTTAAAACAGAATCCTATGAACACATAACAACTGCTCAAAATAATTGCAATGAAATGAAAACCATTTTGTCACAGTATGAAAAACTGATGGACAGTTGCCTCGTGAGTGTTCTTTTCATCAAGCTATTGAATTTGGCTTTGAGTCATGCTGCTTATTTCTGCATGTTAAAGTAGCTAAGTGAGAAGCAAATCTCTTAAACATATGGCAGGTCTGATTATCATATGAAAGCCAGGCATGCCAAAGATTTGGAGAACGCATTGCTCTAAGTAGATCTGAAAATGAAAGTTAAATGCCAGCTATAAAACCCCTACTAGAAGGCGATACACCTTTCCTAAGGACATATGCCAAAATTCAGGAATCAGATAAACTTTTTTTATTTTACATTTATTAAAAAACAACAGTTGAATTTCTGTCCTTATAATAGATTATTCATTTGGTAAGCTCTGACAGCTACATCTAGGGAAGGGAAGGGAAGGGAAGGGAAGGGAAGGGAAGGGAAGGGAAGGGAAGGGAAGGGAAGGGAAGGGAAGGGAAGGGAAGGGAAGGGAAGGGAAGGGAAGGGAAGGGAAGGGAAGGGAAGGGAAGGGAAGGGAAGGGAAGGGAAGGGAAGGGAAGGGAAGGGAAGGGAAGGGAAGGGGAAATATACTGTTCAAGTTCTCCATCCACAAAACCAAAACACCACTAATCATTAATCTCTACAAAAGGACCCTTGCCGATTGAATGGATAACAGCCTACTTTTTTTTTTTTTCTACATATTTATTTTGTAATATTGCATAGGGCAGGATTTGTTCCATTTGCAGTTAGCAAGATATGTCATCAACATATCTACCCCCTACATCTTAGCAATAAAAAATAAATCCTTTCATTATTGGAATTCGAATTGTGGGATGGTATGAATAGCTCAAAACCCAGTAGATGTAAAGTACTGGAAATGCATAAAACCACTGTGTCTTCCAGAACATATATATAAGCTTGCCAGAAATTATATTTGGGCACACATGCATTGAATATTTTGCCTGGAATATGAAGATGAAAAACAGTCTACCAGAATTTCTAGTGATAGATATATGTGTACAGGTAACATGGCTGGATGTAAAAATGTAGACATGAAATAACATTTTGACATAGTGCTGTAGGGAACTATTCCAAAAGTATAATTAGGAATTCAAATAATGGTAATATATGTAAAAAGTTCCTCATATACATATGAATATTATGAATAACCAGTACCAATACTGATGGGGAGTGGATGGAATAGCTAATCAGTACAGACAGTGAACATTTATCTGTTTACATAATTGCATATTACCATTGATATTTCAAACACTTGAGACTTTAAAATGGAAAGTTTACTTAAGAACTAAATCCTTCTCGTCGTGATAGGTAAATGTCTAATTTAATGTTTGATCATAATCTTTATACTAGCTACATCAGTTAAGAAGAATTCTCTAGATTTCTTTTTCTGCTTTTAGTTGATCCTGAAGTTATTCAAACCCAGAGTTTTCTGGCATGACAGGTGCTGTGGATTACTTTTTTCCAAAGTTTATTTCATACTGCTGAAGGCTCAAAAAGACACAGGTAGATCTGTTGTTCTAGAATTAATCATTTTGGATGTCAGAGATTATCTGTCACTGTTTGTTGTTTAAGGCATGCCTTCTATAGAAAGAGTAATTTTTAATGCTTTTAGAAAAAGAAACAATAGTGTTCTGAAGACAGCATCATTAATATTTTGGAACAGGATGTAACAAATAATACATCTTATAAGAAAAACAGCAGGAGCATTTCAGGTAAGCAGAATGTAATTATCCATTTTGGAAGATAGCCAGCACATCAAATACAGAGAATGTGTTATGCAAATGACAATAACCTGTACTTTTCATTCATTTAAGACAGACTTGAACAAGTTTTGCATATCATGAGTCATCTGATCTTCTTTTTTATCCTTTTTTTTCCTAAAAGAACAAGGCATATATTTCTGTAGAAATGTATAGCAATATGAAATCACGATTGTTTAGGGTCTTTCATTCTTTTCAACCTACTGAAATATTTTATTTTGTCATTTTATCACCTTCTATTATATCAAAGGAATATCTGGATTAAAAGGAAAGTGTTATAATCACCAGGTGTTGATATGTTTCCTTTTTTAGATCATTAAAAATATTGCCAGAAGTGTTTTGACATATTCCTGTGATTATTTTTCTAAAAAACAATGTTCCTCTGGAAAACTTCTGATTAATATTTATTCATATGAACCCTATTTACAGCATTTTAGATTGCTCAACAATACCAGTTAATGTAATATCAAGTGATTGAAGTTATCCACCTAGAGTGTCTCTACCCCTAAATTACTAAATCATGTCGATTTAAAGGAAATAAGGTTTTCTGTTGCAACACTAATTTCACTTTTTCATTGAAGAGTCTTCTTCTAATCTGAAACTAGCTAAATTATGAAGTTCCACCTTAAAACGCAGTTACGAGCTACCTGTTACTTTTCATTCAAAGGAAGTAGACACTGTTACTGTTCACCTATATAAAAAGGTCTTTCCCATGACTGTGAAAACTCATTAATGAGCTCAGATGATGCTTTTTTTTCCCCCAGCAACTACTAACATAAACTACTGAAGTCTATGATAACGTTAGGGTGGTCTGAGTGATTAGAAGATTCATTTGTCCACTCTCATTTTGTCTTAGCTGCAGAACCGATGTGATACAGGAAGAAAATACTATAGTATCTTGAGCAGGATATCCACTGAACCTGAACCACAGCTTTTATAGTGTTTTCAAAGACAATTGGGAGTATTGAGATAGATTGATAATTATTTGGGCAAAACATATCACCTTTTTTAAGACATAAATTTTCTTCAGCATGTAGCTAAATGTCAGGTCATAAAAGGAGAGCAGATTGAACATGATTCTGGGTGTTTCAAAACTGCTTCAGAATAATAAAGCCCAAGTTTTGGAAACAGACAAATCTCATGGCAAGACCTGTGATATTCTTGTATCTTTTGCTGTGGCTGAATCTGCTATTGGTAACTCCTTCTTCCACTGATAGATTTGCTCTACATTTCCTTCTGCTATCTAGTCATCTAACTCCCTTTTGAAGAGAAAACAAGCAAGCAAACAAACAATCATAAGAAAAATGTCAACTGGATGAACATCTTCTCAGTTATCATTTCACATAGACAATCTGCTGGAAAGCACTGGATCTGATGGACTATGAAGTTGTTCAATTGCCTTATAGCATGCAGGGCCAATAATGTGTGAGCTTTATTTCCTGTCCTTTCTAGGTTTCCTTTGCTTGTAGCCGATTTTATGAACTATAAAATATTTTGCAAGAATATGTAGCTTTCTGATTCTGGAAAGATCAAAGACAGAAATGACGATAGATTTTATTTGTCTCTGTTCAATATACAAAACTTCCTACTTATGCATATTTTAAATACTAGTTTGTAACTTCTGTGGTCATACATTTAAGTCTTATAAAGTGTTTCCTGTCGAAAAGTCATGCTGGCTAGAAATCAGCAGCAAATAGATGTTGCTGTCCTCACTAATTTGAAACAGTGTGAGTTTTAAACCTTTAGCTGCAGGAGATTTATTAAGATTGCAGTTTCCATCACCATCTTTTCTGTCTATCAAGATAGGTCAAACCTGCATAAACAATATTTTTCAGAATTATTTCAGTTGCTACAGATTCCATTTCTTCAATTCCTGGCTTGTAATATACGCATGAGAGCAAGATCTCTAAACTAGAAATAAATGCAGCAGCTGCCCAGGAAAAGGTTTTAAGCTTTAAGCCAACTAACTGGTTTTTTTTTCTTTGTAAAAAGCTGACAGATTCTGAATAATGGATCTGCTTACCGAATTGAGATACCATTGCATTAGTATGATCAATTTCTTTTAAGCTGCTGAACATTCTTTGAGGTGTATTTTAAAAAGATGTGTGCTTTAGCCGTATACATGAAGATTTTCTGCCTAGAAAATACACTTTTTTGTTACTTCAGAAATTTTAATTACTTCCTATCAACTCTATCTTTCTTCCATGTATTTACAGCTTCTCTAACATGTTCTAGGGCAGTAAAATATAATCTGCGATGGAAGACATAAATTAACAAAATTATTACTTTGTTGCTGGAATTTTTCCGTATTCATCGTTTAACAGATTTATCACTATAACCTTATCTCTGTCGCACACACTTTTTTTCCTGTTGAAGAAGAACCTGCAAAGTGCTGATGTCCCATCAATTTACTCAGGCTGTCTATAGATAGCTTGGTCCTAGGCAAACAAAACACTTTGAGATAAAACTGTAAGTGTTACAAAAGAGAAGGTCAGTGAAAGAGTTCAAAGAACTTCATTGGAACCTTTTGTCACAGGTGGAAGAACACTAGACAGATGTTATGAACCTTTGAAAAGTCATCACACAGTTTTAAAGACTTTTCAAGTGAACATGATGTTTACTCTAAAAGAAGGGAAACAATTTAAAGGACAATATATCTGTGCAACATTCATTGCTTCCTGTCGCCATTATCTGGAGAGGCTCTGACTAAAGCTAGGTTTAGCTGGGTAACTGTAATAAGTGTACCAGGCAACTTTCAACTGTAGAGGGATCTTCTTTCAATGATATCTTGATGAAAAAAGAAGGGTGGGGAGTGTCAGTAACTATATATGAGTTTACATTTACCAGGATAGGACTGCACATTTACTCTCCAAATTCAGCTCTCAAAGACAAAGAAATCAGTTTACAGTTATGAAATTCTGTAAACACAGCTCTGTTTTATTAAGTCATTTATTTTGTGTGACTAATAATTCCAGCTTATCTGCTATGGCATTACCAGTCCAAGACTTTTTTCCATCATCTCATAAATGCAGCAGTCAAGGTCTCCCACTAGTTGTCTCTTTACGTATAGCGTTTCCTTGAGTTGTTATTTAACATTTTATACCATAGGATATAATTGTTGAAAATTGTTGATTCTGCATGATATTATGACAAAAAACAGCTAAGTAATCTCTAGTAAAACTAGGAGTTAAATAGTTTTTTAATATGGAGGCAGGTAACTAAGTCTTCATAATTCTTAGCTGGAGCACGATCAAGTGTCATGTAAAGACATAATTTACTCTCCAGGTCTTTGTTCTGTCTTTCATCTTCAGGATGTAAGAAAATAATTAAAACCTTATGTTAGGTAACACCTAAATCACACTTCTGTCCTATTCGTCGTGATATGTTGCCTCTTAAGAGCCGATTTCAGTAGTTCAGAGGCAGCTTTCCCAAGATACATTTCCTTTTAAGACCCACTGAATGCAAAATAGGATTCAAGGGAGGTTTGTTCATAACATTTCCAACACAGTCTTGCATATATTTTTTCTTCAAACCATGTACTGGTTTGCAATAGAAAACATGCATACTATTTCCCAGGTTTTTATTATATTGCAAATACTCATCATTTATGCATCTAAACAAACTTCTGTAGCATGATATAAAACCATTATATTCAGCTAAAATTAGTTGTACTAGCAGAATATTTTCAAATGTACTCAGACCACATAAGGTTTCAGTTCCAATTCAAAGTCTTACAGTGAAATTACATTGTTTGAGAATGGTCACTAACATCTAGAAGTCATGTGTGATTCTTTTTTTACATCTTCCTCTGAACTACTATATATCAAGAATATTTGAATATTATCCTTTAAATCACAAATCTATTTATGATTATTTATATAATTCTACATATATATATTTATGTGCATTAACAGTTATACATATGTTTATTCCATTCCAGTAACAAGAATTTTTTTTTGTATAAGATATATCAATTGTTAAAACTGAGTAATTACATGTCTTACATATCTAGCCTTTACTATGGGCATGGATATCCAAGTACAGCAGGGAAATAATACGAGAAATAATTGGAAGGGTAATGACAGAAGATCATAGACATATACATGCATTAATTTTGGGAAAATAATGAATTTGAGCCTTTTAATAGAATATTTTATACAAAAATACTCTCTTTTTTATTAATACAAGAAATTAGTCTTTCTTAAACTGAAATGAAATAACCACCAGTATTATCCAAAGTTTAAATTATTGCCTGAAGTCTATTTTAATCAATTAAAATGCTTGAGAACTTCGATGATTTTAGGCTTGATGTCTGCAAGGAAAATCTTTTAAAATGTGAATTTCAGAACTTATACATTTTGTTGGTACATTAAGGAAGAAAATTTATTACACACATTCAGTAAGAGGCCTAGTAGGACATGTGAAGAGAATAACAGTATTAATAGGCCTAAGTGAAATTTTTTCACCAAAGTCAGTTTCATTGAAAAGCCATGCATTGGCTCTACAAAGACAAAGTCTTGACTGAGAATTATTTGTGTCAAGCTTTCCATAAAAAGGGCTGTTATTTGTGAACGAAGACTTTCATGGACATCCCAGCTGGTCTGCAACATGAGGAAATTTGAACTTGAGTGTTCCCATGGAGATTGACATGAACAAAAATGCTTTCCCAATTCAAGACTTAGAAGTGGGATTTCTCCCACTGATGTTTCATCTCTACAGGGTTAGCCATCTACTTCTGACATAGGATTTTGGATTTCCATTTTAGGAAATGAAAGTCAGTACACGTATATATATATATATGCTTTAGAATAAGATGAATTCCTCTCTCAACTCCATCAACTGTATAGACTTGAACTCTTCTGATTAAAATGTGAATGTAGATAGCTACTCAAAGGCAACCTGAACCCTGTAAAGACCAGAGGTTTGGCTTAGCCTCATCTACTTTGGAATGAGCTGAAGAGAGTTCTGTGCATCTGTGGCTGCGTAGACTTGCATCCTATGGACCACAGTGCAAGCTTACATACCTGGTTCACATGCAAACATCTAAATTCACATATCTTAACTTCAAAATTGATTCCTTTTTATGGATTTGAGTCATTGCCACCACATATGTGTGTAATTATATTTGAGGTGCCCCAGAGCATTCAAATCTAAAAATCTGCATATAATTGGAAGACAAACACTCAAGGGGAGCCCTGAATCATTTTGTAACAAACAGCTGGAGGTCACCAGTGGGTATTTCAAATAGTACTACACATCCATATGTGGGCAACTGCATTGAATCCTATATGTCTTAATTTGGAGATTAAGCACATCCTTAACTTAGACAAACAGAATCTCACAGTACATTCAATGTTTCCTAGATTTTAGTATGCTCTAGTAAGGAAACTGCAGAGAACTACGTGAAATGCCACCTCACACTTCTTATTTTTCTTTTTACAAGTGAATGATAGGCACAACATTTGTTTGAATAAAAAATGAAAGTAAATTTTGAAATAGCAAAAGTAGTTTAGAAGTAGATTTTTCTTTTTCTGTTCTGTTTTAGCTAGAAGGAGGGTTTAGGCACAGCAAACGCAGAAGGTGATTTTTGTGTGAAGGAGAACACACGCAAGGTCTTTGAGGCTAGCATTGGGGGGCTGATAGCATTTATTTTAGTGCTGCATGTTTCTATAGAAACTTTTCTGCAAGCATTTATTTTACTCCCTTACTATCCGAAAATTTGTCTTTGTTATTTACTCTGAATTATAGGTACAGAATTTGGATGAAGAAACACATTGCAAAAAATATATGAAAAAAACCTGTGATTTCTGTTCTTAACAAACTCTTCACTCCAGTAACAATTTCAGTCTTTCCTAAAGTGGTATTTCTTCCTGAGTTCAGGTTGCTGAAATAATTCCTTTGGATTTTTAGACAATGTTGTATTACAAACAGTGAATTTCTTCACATTTGCTTAGAAGTTTAACCTTTGCAATCATATTGTAGTGAACCAGAGTATTTGATTTTCTGTAGCTAAAAAAAGGGAAACCAATACCAAACCCAAAGTCCTATAAAGTACCTTAGGTTTATTTTTCACTAACTGAATTATTTAAAATCTAATTAACTAAATCTCTATCTATCCTTTAACTGTTTCCTAAAGGACAGCCTCAGGTGGAGAAAAACCTGGTTTTGTCTGACAGCTATATCATTTATTTATTTATTTCAGGTTTCAGGTGCTATTAATCAGAAGCTTTGACATTGTGACAGCTGCATTCTAACTGCCCCAACACACTCCCCACCCTTAAACAAACAAGCAGCAGTTTGGTACAGGATCCAGAGGAGGTAAAAGCCTGCCCACAGCCAGGCTGAGAACTCCTCCAAGAAACTCACAATGAGAGTGTCAGTGAACACTGCTGAGGATCCTCATATGCAATTTTGACAACTCAAACATTTCTATCCCATAAATATGACAGCCTAAGCAAATTTCCTTTGAGCTGTCCCTGCAAAATAGTGTGGCTGCAGGATGACAGTCTCCCACTGTTCTACTACACCTCTCAAAGGTGCTTCTCAAAGCAATGAGATCTTTTACCAATGACAGATCACTAGTGGAGACCTATTTAGATCCTCCCTGGACAGTAACTGGACTGCACAACCAGGTAACTCTCCTCTTTAGCAGTGATTAGTGGTTTAACCTAAATAAGTAACACTTTAAGTACAGTAAATCACTTAGAGTTATATTATTGTGTGATTTAGTATGCCATTTGCTTGGCTTTCTTAACATGAGTAGCCAGACTTGCTGGAGAACTAGGACACAAGCTGTAAATTTCCACTTAAAATTTTCTGTATTGGTTAGCTGAAACATGGCCTCCAGGGTCAACAAAAAACAGAAAATAAAAGGACTCAAAGGACAGAGACCATGAACAACAGCTGCAATGAAGACAAGAAAACAACCTGTCTGTAAGACAACAAAGGTATCCAATGAGGAGCAACAAGATCCCAAAATACAACTGGCCCACTCCATCGTATGACAGAGATGGGTAAGTAATCTGTAAGGGTATAAATACTGAGCGATTTGTTTGTTCATGTTGCCCTCTCTCCGGAGCCAACCATGCTGCTGTATTTGTCTATTAAATTATTTATTTTAGAAAATATAAATGCCTGAGAGTGTGCTTAGCAGAAACTCAAATGAACTTTGAAGTGAACTCAGGCTGAATACTTAGAGAGGAAGGTAAGTGGATAGGGGTTAACATTATGAAACTGGAAATGTTAACTAAGTGACATGAAGAACTGTGTGTTTACATATAGTTCTTTGGCTAAAAGCACATCTAATTCTTTACCTATAAAACATACATAACCTGATTTTCCCCTATATATTTCCTCCATGCAGTACGTAATAGCATGACCTTATCACCAAATTCTGTTAAGTCACACTTTTATTTAAATACAAGTTTTATCTGAAAAACTCATTTGCAACAGAAATGTGTCTTTGTTTGATACTTCTATTTGAAATTTTGGCCATTTTAAGACAATGTAGATTAGGAATATTCACAAAAAAAGATCTCACTAATGCCTGTCAGTTTTTTGATTATCACACTAGGGAGATGTCTGGACTTCTGAGATTTTTTTTATCTTTTGATGTTTTTTTTCTTATTGGATCTACCTCAGTGATCCAAAAAAAAGAAAAAGATGTAAAAAGTGTTAACAGCAGGCCTGATTTTGATCTGCTTTAGAAAAAATATTTAATAATAAGTAATATTTAAATAATGACATTTAAATTAAAATATTGCAAAAAATGTGAATGAAAATAGAGTATTCTTCTCTATCTGAAAGGAAGTCAGAGCATACAGATTTCCTTCTGAGAATTTTGATTACTGCAGCACAAGCTAAACTTAAATTCCTTTGAAATACTAATACTGTTGATCATTGGAGAGTTATGACTGAGGTTAAATGTGTAAATAAACTCCTCATTCATGGTTGCCATGTATAGATGCAACAGTTTTAAAAACAACAGCAGAACAACAACCAGTTCAGTTTGTATTTGAAGTGAAGATCTGTACTTGCTTTGTAGACAGTTTTAATCAGTTGTTAAAAATACACTTTACACTTGCACTTTTCAAGTCTATATAGGCTAGACAGCAAAGCAGATCTTGAAACTCACACTTCACCTGCTGCTTTTGGTTTTGAATGACAGAATTCTTAGCCAGGCTTATCATCTGATTTCCAGCACAGTGATTTGGGTCTGTTGTTTTATTTTCTAACTAGTCAATCTAAGCCATTTTCATCTCTCTGCAGCTCCCTCTGTTTCTGTCAAGTGTTAATGCTTTGCTTCATTTTCTTTCTTGGTTAGGATTTCTACGTATTTTTACTATCCCTACCACAGTGGCCATCACTGGCAATAGGTCTTCTATTCTTGTACAGTGCTTTAGCTGCTTCATGATCTCAATAATGCCAAAATGCTGAATATGATGCAGGGAATTCCACACTCTTCAGGTATTTCATGTTATGCTTTCACAACTTGAAAATAAAAAATGTCCATTTCCTCTCTGAAGGATATATACTTTCACCTTCCAATGTGGAGAAATCTCCGAGTGCGTCATTTAGCAGCACAGAAAGTGTGATACAAGAACAGAATATCATGCTAGCATTTAATATAGTAATTTGCGAGAGCAACAGATACCATATGAGAAAGGGATAAACCTCCATAATGAGACTTAATGAGACATTTGATATTGTTAGACAAATATCTTCTAGATTCAGTGATCCACTCGGTTTTAGAAAGTTTAAAACTGACGACCTCTGTCATTGTATTTAGAGCAATGACATTGCTGCACATGAACTCAGAGCTGCCTCAGCATGTCTTGTAAAGAAAACTTTAATTACTGTCTCAAATTATATTCTACTGTAATGAATATCGGGACTCAACAGTGTTTAGATATAAGGCTGCTGCCTAAAAATTTCTTAGTTGCAAAGTTTATCTTAACACTTAATCTGAATTCTTACTGCTACAATTAAAGGCTTTTATCCTGTTCTTTAGGGAGATATAAAATGTATTATTTATTTCTTCTTTACACTAGGTTTATACTCATCTGAAGGGCATTACAAAATAGCCCTGATTATTTTTGCTGCCTTTTATATGAGTTAGACACTTAACCTTTTTTGCTTTCTTGATTTCTGATCAGTGTCACTTCATTCTTACAGAATCTCTTCACATGCCACTTTCCAACAGAAAAAGGTTTATTATCCATCAAATTATTTGCAAAAAGGTTTATTATCCATCATATATTTCTTCAGCTGATTACATCTGTTGGATGGAAATCTTCTATACCTCTTCAATGAATGTGCTCTTTTTTTCTTTCCTTTTTTCTTATTTTTTTTTTTTAAATAAATTTGTGAGGATCCTTTACATTTGAGACCTGTCTCCAGTGTGCTTAAATATGTAGTTGCTGCTCTTCAGACAGTGAGTTGTCCCACAGGAAACTCTTTGGGTAACTTATGCTTTGTGACTTATAAAAGTAATGAAGATGGGCTAGAAGAACATAGCACTGACTTCCCTCGTTCAGCAAGATTCACAAGCTCATTAATAGCTGTTTCAGACTGGTGGAACAGTCTCAATAACAAAGGTGAAATATGGCATTAAACAGCTTTCTTACAAACCACACATTTTTCCCTTTTCGTATTTGGTGAATGCTATTAGGAGTTTTTCAATGGAACATTATGTTTTTTGTCCAATTTGAATATTGTATGGGAACAATTTCATTTGTGTTGAATAACATTTCTACCAA
Source organism: Cuculus canorus (assembly GCF_017976375.1). NCBI lineage: Eukaryota > Metazoa > Chordata > Aves > Cuculiformes > Cuculidae > Cuculus > Cuculus canorus. The sequence continues at coordinate 21,457,210 of NC_071405.1, forward strand.
AGAAATAAATTGAATGAGAATCAAATTAGCTTCAAAAGGATCAAAACATTTCTTTTTCCTAATTAATTCAATATGTTTTGGGATTTTTCTGTCTTTTGTTTTGGATACTTTTTTTATGATACACTCATCTATGACTACAAATAATGTTTTAGTGAAATCACTTGTTTTGAAGCAAGATATAACATTTATTAACAACCTAATAATAAAATGTGCATTGAAGTATCTGACACACTCGAATGTATGTTTGTCTTCTGAAGAGTGACTCTCTTCACCTGTGTGGGTGTTCAGAAAATATATTGCAGATGCGTTTCATTAGTGTTTTCATCCTTTATTGTTCCATGTAAACAGATTTTTCAGCCTGATCCATTTGTGAGATACCGAATTCCCAAAGTAAATAGTCTTGGGTATTCAGGCAAGCCACAGTATTAGAATTTCAGACTTCAGAACCATGAACTATAGAGTCACAAACAATCAACTGCCTGCCGAAATAACGTAAAGGCGCATTTTTATCTTAAATGCCTCTTCACTATTCTGTTCAATAAAAGCAATTTGTGCTGTCCATGGTGACCTTTATGTGGTATTGCATGGTTTGCAGAGGCAGTGTATCTGATCAATAGTTAGTTCTTAGGGATGAGAGTGCCTGAACTCTTGGATTCTTCTCCTGCTGGAATATAAATATAAAAATAAGAGATACAATAACACTGCACTCTGTGCTGTGGGAATACAGTTTGTTGCATTTTAATTTGTGATTTGTTTAGAATCCTGTCCTTATTGCTCTGAATACACAGTTAATCAGAATAACTTCTAAATTAACAAATTTTAGCCTGCGCTCTGGATGTTTTTACAATAATAGTAGTTATAATTGAATACCAAAACCACGTAACCACTTTCAGAGAATTGTTGCCTACGACAAAACCAAAAGAAAGATGCAGGTGTCCATTCACAAGTATTTCTTCGCTCTTATGTGCATTTCTGTCAGATTTCAAGATTTCAAGTTGTAGAAATCTTGCTGTTTGTAGTTAATTGGTTCATTTTAGTCTACTGGCTCTGATAAGATAAGGAGCACTAGAATGTTGGTGATATAAAGCCTGTTTTGAATTCAACTCATAACCTTTTATAAAAGATGTCTCACTTTTCCAAAAATTCTTTAGTAGAACTTTTTCCCACAATGAGCTTACCAATGGCAGGTCCTAAAAATTGAGCCTTAAAATTGACTTTGAGAAAAGTTCTCTTTTTCCAATACAACAAACATAATCCCAGTCTTCACCTAGCTCATTGAAGAATAAATCCATAATCGCTTAACTCTTCTTTACTATGGCATTTGGCTTTATTGACTGGAATGATTTAAAATGTAAAACAGAGAAATATTTTTTTTAACATAATAAGAAACATTTCAAAGTTTAAAACAAAAATAAAAACACTGTTTTGCATAGTATGCATATAATAGTTCCTCCAATTCCACCATCTGGTGAATTCTGGATTTCTTTGCGTGTGAGGATGTGGGTTTATTTATCTACGCATTCAATGTTACCCTACTGAATAATTTACATATTTAGTCTCTAGGCTAAAGAGAAAATGTTCCGGTTTAGTTTAAATGAGGAATTTCTTTGGAAGAGGAAGCACAACCCAGCTCTATAGTGCAGTTTTTGCTGCTTCCTGTTTGCTTCCAATACCACTGAGACTTGAGCCACATTTTCATCTAACTATGCATTAGAAATCTAGTCATTCCATGTCACCTAATCAGTCTCTAGCCATGTACCTATGATGTTCAGCAATAAAAATAACTCCTTTTTGAATGCAGAAAATGCATAGAATCAGGCAATAAATGATTGGCAGTTGATGGATCCAGCTGTGAATTATATTAATTTAAAATTAAATCAATTTTACTCTCTCTTACAAAACTTTGAGAAAGTTTTCTTGTAGTACTGTATAAATTGTTCATTTACATCTGGCTGTAAGAAGGAAAATTTGGGAACATCTTTGTAAAGAAATTCCTTTTTAGAAATAAAAAAAGACAAATTTTCGTTAAGAAAACTCAAACACTACCACCCACCCTCCACCCCCGAACAATAAAAGCTCCAACATAAAGAACCAAAGAATTAAATTAAAAAAATAAGCTTTGTATGTAATTGTACTGTAATACTTATGGGAGCATTGGTAGGTGGATGGAGAGGGAAAGGGATAGGAAAAAAAAAAAAAGAAATACCAAATAAATACCTGGAAAAGAATTATCAAACATGTGCTTGATCAATTGAGGGAGAACAAAGGTCACTGCCATCATGGTTAAACAGCAAAGATTTGATCTTGGAAATTTCAAAAATCCTCCTTATTAGAAGTATGTTTTTCTGTATTGTATTATTCCTTTGAGGAAATTTTTAATGATAACAGAAAAGAATGAATGGGACCAAGAGAAAGGTAAAATGTATGATGTTCATATTGTCTTCAGCCTTTATACTTTCTTAAGGGAAGGACATGTTTCAAAATGTACTTACCTGTAGCAGCAAACTGAGGAGAAGTGCATCCTTTCCATTCACTGATTCTTTCGGCTAAGCAGATCAGAATCAGTCTTTAAAAATATAGCTGTAGATTTTATATACAGAATTTTCCAAGCATTTAAGCAATCCAGCCAACACTGTACAAGCTTTCAAGATAACTGTCATATTTCAGAAGACTTCACTGAAGCAAAGCAAAACGTCTGATCCTGTTTGATGATGTGGTAACAAGACAATTATTCTGATAAGATGGGAACACCAGGCCCCCAGACAAAATTAGTCATCATACTTTCATCTTGATATCAAATACCAGAGAAATTAATTTCTATATTTTTCTTTCCTTTCAAACACAACTAGATGAGAGCAAAAGCTTGAGAGCAAGCAGGAAGTATAAGCTATTGTTTACCAAAGAACTTCACAAGTTAGTCACTTGTATTTTAAATCCAGAAAGCAAGGGGAGATTTGGTCTCGTGTCTGAAATTGCATACATGTCTTCACTGATTAGTATACACATAAAACATTGAGGTGAAATCTTGACTTTTCACATTCAGCAAAGTATTTGACTTTTCACTTCTCAACATTCCCATCTGAAAAAGAAGAATGTTATATTATTATTAAATAATTTTTTTGTTTTGTTTAGTGATTTGAAATCCACTGAAGAAAACTATCATTCTGAATCCTGCAGAGTAACTTACATTATAAAATGCACAGTAAACAGCAGAAGGTTGGTTGGCTGGAGTGTTTACTTGCTGAAACTTAAGATATATCTGTGTTAAATAATTTCTAGTATTTGAGCACAGTAGTGTGCCTTAGGGAACCTCACTGCTTCACTTCTTAATGTTATTGTTCCTATTACAGTAAAGTTGCTGCCAAATTCACACATATTCTCCAATATATCTTATCTTTTCTTTTATGCAAGTCCTAATCTTCAATTAAGCTGTACATGTAATGTATGTAGTTACTTTGTAATACTTCAGTTAATGAAATACATTGGTAGCTATGTTATTTATGCCTTTACTAAGGGACCTTTCACATCCTTTGCCTTTCAGAACTAGAATCCATAACAGATTTGTAATGGTAAAGACCCTTGAAAGGAGGAGAACAGAATCTCAGCCCTCTCAAAAATCAGCAATATTAAATTTCACTGCTATCATTTGAGAAATTTCTTATTTCCAAACATAAGCATTTGATATATACAGATAGTAATGTACTTGCTTTTAAATGAATCACAAAATATAGAATTTCTGATAATAAAATATAGAATTACAGTTGCTTTGTTCTCAGTAATTGATAAGAAACATGTTTATTCCATGTTTGCTTTTCTTTTAAGGGGAGGTTTAATTTTTTTGACCAAGCCATCTGCAAGGGGCAATGCTAAGATGTTCCCAAGGGCTATGAATTTACTGTAGCTGCAGAAGGGAGAGTTTATTTCTCCTCTGCAGACTCTAGGTGACAACTCAAGCAAATTAATATTTTCTCCTTTCTGTCCTTTCTCATTCCCTTACACAACTGCTTTCTGACCTTTAAGATCATCCAGTCCAACTGTCAACATAGCACTGCTAAGTCCGTCACCAAAAATGGCCGAAGTGCCACATCTTCAGGTTCTTTGAACACCTCCAGGGATGTGCACTTTCCTGCACAGCCTGTTCTGATGCTCTACCACTCTTTCAGAAAATAAATTTTTCCTAATATACAATCTAAACTTCTCCTGGTGCAACTTGAGACCACTTCTCATCCTATCACTTGTTACTTGGGAGAAGAGACCAACACCCAGCACCTCCTTTCAGATAGCTGTAGAGAGTGCTAAGGTCTCCCTTCAGCACTAAACAGCCCAAATTCCCTCAGCTGCTCCTCATAAGACTTGTTCTCCATACCATTTACCAGCTTTGTCTCCCTTCTCTGGACACACTCTAGCACCTCAATGTCTTTCTTGTAGCGAGGGGCTCAAAATTGAACAGAGTAAATGGCCTCACCAGCTTTGAGAACAAGTCTTCAATCACTTCCATACTTCTGCTGGCCTCAAGGTGCACCAGGGTAAGTTTAGATTGTGTATTAGGAAAAAATTATTCATTGAAAGAGTGGTTCATTGAAGCATTAGAACAGGCTGTCTAGGGAAGTGTTGGAGCCACCATCCCTGGAGGTGTTCAAAAAAACATGTAGATGTGGCACTTCAGGATGTGGTTTAGTGGGCATGGTGGTGTTGGGCTAATGGTTGGATTGGATGATCTTAGAGATCTTTTCCAACCTTAATGATTCTGTGTTTCCATTCATGTCTACTTTCCAATTTAATGTAAGTAAACTGAAAGCTGGGACTACTCTTACATTATCCTTTTATTTGCATTATGTTATTTCAAGAGGATCCTTTAATGATTTTTATGGATTAAAATACCATTTCTGATTGGATGAATTATTTTTACTTCCATGACTGCTTTTCTATGGGCCTCATTTACACTTTCACATTGCAATTTTGGCCTTGCCTAGGAAGAAGAAATATAATGTTCCCAATCTCCTGTGTACATATTTATCATAGAGAAGCTATGTGAGAGAAAAAGTGCCAGTCATGATAAAAGACAAATTTCAGCATAGTCCCAGTAAGCCAGTGCTGGCTGTTACTCTTCTTAAGAGGCTACCATGTGCCTATAATGTCTCAACAAGGTGAAGATTTTGTCACCACAGAGAGCCTATGTACACTGTAGTGCAGTTTCCTGATCTCTGAGAGTCACTTTATGTTCCTAGGGTGAAGTGAAATGTGCCATTATATTATATTGCAAGCAAAGATATTGCAAAACTGCTAGTTTTTGTGTCTCTTGTGGAAGCAAAAGATATTTCCTCTACTGGGGCAGATGCTGTGGAATAATCACAGATACCAAAGATTCACTCCTCTATAGGTTTGGGTTGTTTTATAGGTTTTTGGTCCAAGAAAGTTGTCATCAACGGAGATGAAACATCAGCAAGGTACAGCTTTACCGACAAGAAGGCAGTGACATTGAATAACATTCTGAATAACTTGTAAGCATTTGTAAGTGTTAAGCCTGGTTAGAGCAGAATAAAATGAAATGTAGTAGTACATTTAAATGTCATTGCAGCATAGCACTTGACATTTCTTACCCTCTTCTTTTTGCCATAACAATGCCTGCAACCATGTGCAAAAAAATATTTATTAGTATCGGCCAGGACATATTCCCCAGCATAACCAGTAGCATGACTGTGGTTTCCATACAGAGGGAACCTCACATACCTGGACTTTATAAAAGGATGCCAGCATTGTTTCCTATACAGAAAATGGAGGTGTATTTATTCTACTTGGATTGCAGATGCAACCATCTGAAGTGGATTCTACCCGTGTATTACACCATAAGGACTTGGCATTTCAAATCATGCAAACAAAGCCAACAGCATCCATCAGCCCAGTTTCTTAAGATAGTCAGACTTATTCCAGTGTGTAAAATGCTTTTTTTGCCTTAGATACTCACTTGACTTTTAATTCTCACATTCCTCTAAAACTGTATCGTTAAATAAAGTATTTCTATAATCATTTCACTGTGGCTATCTTAAAAGATCAAATTTGAAAAGCCAATGAAAAATCTAACATTTATTTTAAACATGTCAACTGAACCCAAAATTTTCTCATGAAACTATTTCAAGAGCTACAGTCAGTTTATGTATTCCTTACTTAAATACTTAATAGCTGTTTAAGATTTTACATGAACTACTTAGAAAATCAAGGTTGACATTTCTGTCCTATTGAAATCATTGATAAAATTCTACTGTAACATTCAGTTTGTGGGCTTTGATTCAAAGTGCATGTGAGCAACAGGCAGTAGATGGCTATGTCTCGATAATGTATGGATGTAGGAAAAAAAAAGAAGAAATAGAAGTGATATGCAATTTTTAAATATTTTTGGGTTTGTTTCAATACATGTATAGTATTCTGCATTGCTTTCTTTTGCTCTTGTTTGATATTATTTCCTTTCTGTCTATTTATAAACCATATCCTATATAACAAAACATTCACTGGATTATAACTATGGTTGCTACAGGTCTGGTTTGGGAAGAAACCATTAGGTGGAGTTGAAAGGTTCAGTGTTCTACTACTAAATTCTTAGGCACATGACCCATCCATTCTGCATGTGTAATTTGGTACATCTCATAATATTTCTGTTATTGACAGAATTTTCAGTCAAACTAAATATTTAAATCAAAGGAAGGTTCAGCAATTTTTCAGTTTTTTGTTTTTTGGTGAATGATGGGTAGGATGTTTTCATCATACAGTGTGACATCATGTGACATTATTATGAAGATGAAAACAGAAAGAATGAGGAAAGAACGTATCATTTCAAGATACAGATTACATAAACTTGGAAGCATAAAGCCACATGTAAATGAACAGTAAAAGTATATTGACTTAAACTTCATAATATTTCAAAATATCAGTTGCTTTTGCCTGGGAAAACAGGCATGAAAATATGAGAAAGGTTACTTCATCATTTTAACTGAATGTCTGTTGGAACTAATCGTGAAAGGATATTAGGAGCTATAAAGATATAGGCAGTAGGAAAGTTAGATGTCATAAAAGTTCAAATACATAACAATAGATTTTGACTTGCTATGATACTAGAATGGTAAAATTCATTTGGGAAAACTGAAATAGCTCACCCTTTTAATTTCAATAAAGTAGTTGCTGAAATAATTTTTAATTTGTTTGCTTTATGGAAAGAATAAGAAAGAAAAATATCTGCCACAAATGCTCTAAAATAGAGACACAGCCTTTCCAAATGGCAGCTGCAAGGCTATGATGTTACTTGAGACACTTAAATTAACCCAGTCAGATTGTAACCAAGATCAGCCGTCTCATTGACTGTATGAGTAACAGCCTGGAAGATCACCTGAAATTTTCTCATGTCAAACTGTCAGCTGTAACTTCAAAAGACTCATTGAATAATCTTTGACGAAAAATAATTCCACATATGTTTGTGAAGTGATTGAACTTTCAGAAAAGCTGAAAAAGATTTTTTTTTAAAACAGTTACCTATTTTTGTTCCTTTCCACTACCAATAGAGAGCAAAATAGCTTGAAATTTAGATGTCAACAACTTGCTATAAAATATGAACTTGTCTACAATGACAAAAGACCATAAGAAGTAGATAGTAAAAGATATATAAAAATATATAAGTGAATGAGAAGAAAGCATAAGGAAACAAGTTTTGAAGAAACAAGAACAAGATCATAAATATGTTCTGCAAATATAATATACACTAATGTCATATATTTTAGTAATATAATGTTGAATGAGAACACAAAATACAAATATTGCTTTGTTACTGCATGGATGAATCTGATTATCACCTACATTTATATTCTTTCAACCCACAGATAATCTATTGCTTTTCTGGACCAAGTAGCGAATTTTTCACACTAGAGTGAAATGCTTTTCTGTCTCTCAAGTTACCCATGAAGAGATGTTTACTTTCCTGAAGACAAACCTGCTGAATTCAGAATATTAGCCTTTGTGAAAGGAGTTACATGTTCCCAAGACATCCTTCTACCAAGGACTGTGTACTTACTTTACAAACAAATCTTTTTTAGGCTTGTCAAAAGATTTTTTTTTTTTTCCCCAGCTGATAATGCATTTGCTACCATAACCTACCAAACAATCCATCCAGATTCCAACCATATACAGAACAGCCAATAATTTGTACTGGAAGACTAGAAAAGAGAATATTTTTTTTTTCAATACTTCTGTATCTTCTTGACAGAAATAAGAATAAGACAAAAAATACTGAATAAAAATTGAAAAACATTGTGGACTTAGCTTCTTCAATTTCTTTTTTTTCTCAAAAAAGACCAAACTATTTTTCCACTTAAATATAGGAATCAGTGATTTTTTTTCTAACTTTAATTGTCTTTATGCTTAGTAAAGAACAGAAATTAGACCTTTAAAGAGCATTATAGCAGAATTTAAGTGTTTGTTGTGGTGAGCTATTTAAAAGTACTCTAACGCTACATATATTTCTTAAAGACTTAGACACATTGTTAATCAGTAAGAGAACCATATCCTGGAAAAGAAGTAGTTACTTGGATATATTTCTTGCAAGTCTGCAAGGTTTGTCTTGCATCATTATACCTTGCCTTGTGATCATCTTAGGATGAGAGAAATAAATGGAAGTTGGAATTTCATTTAACAGTGAATTTTCTAAATGTGCCTCTACTGCAGAAGCAGCTGCAGCTAAATAACCTTAGTGATAACCTGCTGTGCAAACACTCTTCAGGAGGCCTGATTCTCATTTACACTAAGGTCCTTTTCTCTGGCAGTGGTACTGATTAGGAACCTTTAAGACATGGTAGGTGTAATTTTAATGCCACTTTACACAGTCAGTGAAATTCAAGTGGGCTAAGGATAAGTGAAAATTAAGGTCCAAGTATTCTATGACTCTCCTTATTTCTCACAGCATCAGTGACAGAGTAAGCCATTGCTTCTTAAATAAAAATATATCAAACGTATGTAGGTTATAAAGCTTACTGCAGCAATGAAAATTTAAAAAGGAAAATTAAAATAAAGTCTGTAGAAAAGTTAAAGCAATATTCTTTGGAAGTTGACCCAGCTTAATAACATGTGGAATCTTCTGGCACAAGTACTTCAAGACATCCTTCTCTGACCCAGTTATTAGGCCTTTTTAGCATCTAATAGAAAATACCTTCCTACTCTTTCATAAAAAGCAAATAAAAAACGGATTCAGGAGGGCAAAATGTGGAGTGGTACAACACAACCCTTTCTCAGTCTCTTATTTCTTTCTTTTCATCATGCCTTCTTGTTGATGCATCTTCTTATGCTTTATGCATCTTCCACACCATCAGATATTTTATATTTTTATAAGCAAGTGTACTTTCTTCCCATCTGCATTTTAAAATTCATTCTAATAAAATTCTAATTTTTGTTTGTCTTGCTTTTTTTGGGGGGTGTTCTTTTGTCGTTGTTTTGTAGTTTTGGTTGTTGGGTTTGGGGTTTTTTTGTGTTCTTTTTTGGAGGGGAGTGGGAATAATTTGCATTGAAGACTGTTAACTATTTCTTTTAAGTAAGCACAGACACCTGATTAGATGACAATCAAGATCACATCTGTACTATTTCTACAACTATTAAATTATTTGTAAGTACATCTCCTGTTACTTTTTCATGACAAAATATGACTGCTTTTATTCAAGTTTGTTTTTTTTTTTAAAAAAAGGACTACTTTACCCATTTCTGAAACCAGGTTATTGTAGAAGTATCTTTTCAAAGATTTTAAAGAAAAATTTTCCTGTAAGGTCTGAGAAAATGAGAACAGAACAGTTTGAGAGAATCAATGGTATTTGTCATGAAATAACCTAAAATAGAGAAAAGCAGGAAAGAGCAGAACAGTGGAAAGCAGAATAAGCTAGTAAAAAAGATTGCACTCGTTCATGAAAGAAAATATTTTCTTCACTTCTTTTGAAAACAAGGATTGTGGAATGTAATCAATATAACCGCAATGCTGCTGTTTAACTACCTGAAAAGCACTCGCCTCAAGTTCTTTGTTCAGTTCTGGAGTCCTCAGCCCAGGAAGAACACGGACCTGTTGGACCAAGTTCAGAGGAGGACAAGCCACAAAAGCAATCAGAGAGCTGGAACACCTCTCATATGAAGACAGGTAGAGAGAGTCTGGGCTTGATCAGCCTAGAGAAGAGAAGACTCCAGGGATACTTCCAGTGCTAAGAGGGGGCCTACAGGATAACTGGGGAGGGGCTCTTTATCAGGCAGTGCGGTGACAGGATGAGTGGTAACAGTCTTAAACTGAAACAGGGAAGATGTAGATTAGATATTAGGAAGAAATTCTTTACTGTGACAGTGGTGAGGTACTGGCACAGGCTGCCCAGGGAAGTTGTGGATGCCCCATCCCTGGAGGTGTTCAAAACCAGGCTGGATGAAGCTTTGAGAAAACTGCTCTAGTGGGAGGTGCCCCTGCCCATGGCAGATGGCTTGGAACGAGGTGATCTGTAAGGTCTCTTCCAACTCAAACCATTCTATGATTCTGTATGATAGGATATGGCTTTTACAGTACAGTAATTTATTCATATTATAATGATTTTTCTTAGGTCAATTTGTGTGAAAACATATTGTTAACTTGTACAGTGTTGTCTGAGGCACAAAACTACAGCAAGAAGAATTAACAAAACAAGACCCGGTTGAATATATCCAAAGCTATTTGTAAGTCAAATTGAGGAGAAAAGGAAGTCTAAATATGAAAGATCAAATAAATTTGGAGAAAAAACTTCTGAACTATAGGCTGTCATAATGGGAGAAATAAAACTGATTTATCAGGAATATTAAAAAAAACCCAGGGAATTATTATTAAAATAATGTATTATTTATACCTTCCTTTAATGCAACTCATGCAAACATGCTATGATGTTAATAGAAGATCTTTGAAAATGAAATACAACAGACATACAAATTCAAATTCACATTTACAAGAAATACAATGCAGACAATATAATTTAATAATAGAATAACTATATTCTTTATAGATACAACAATATATGTAATGTATGTACATTACATACAATATAAGTGCTTATTATGCAGGTTTTATAATAAACAGATCAGGAATAATTTTGCATAAAAGAAAAGTACTAGTAAGTGTAAGAAAAAATGTAGATTGTGGAAAAAATTACTCAAAATTAAAATGAAGATAATGGGTCACGATATGGACAAGTATTTTTTAAAAAAAATTAAACTTCCATTTGCCGTAGTAGCAGACCAAACTACCTATCTTGAGTAATTCTGTCTTGGTTTATTTAACCATTAATTTACCCTAGAAATTATTTGTATTATCTCACTGTTGACTACCCCAACATCACATGTATTTATTAACAACATGGGAAGGAGCAAACTACCCCTAAGAATACATAATATGCACCAACATGTTTTCAGACCTGTTTAGTTTCTGGAATTTGCTTTCATTTATTGTCAAATCAGTTACCATGATTTTTAAGTAAATATTATGATTTTTGTTCAATAACTCTAACTTCACATAAGAGTATAATGTAAAATATTGATTGCCTTAAATCCTGCTGTAATTTTTCTTTCATTTTGACAGGGAATATTTTCTCCCCTCAGTATGTGAACCTAAAACTAATGTATTCATCTCCACATTTTACCAGTTTATGGTTAAGTCAGTTAAAATTCAAAAGTTTGGAAACCTACTTAAACTGTCCTCAGTATTTGTTTGTCCTGCAGACTTCAGCTAATAAAACTTGACACAGCTCCAGGCTGAAGGTGTTGTGCAAATTGGAGCAGCTCCAGGCATGACAACTCTGAAAAGCTGCTGTTTTGTCACAGTATCTTCTTGATCCCAGAGCATAGCCACTTACTATAGGTCATGAGAGAAATTGGAAACTGCTAACAGCCTATGTATAGTACATGTTTTGAGGTCATTGAGATTCTTACTGTATCAGTATATACCGGGTTATTTTAAATGAAGCCGTATAACTGAAGATCTAAGGAGGGAAGGAATAGCCCAGAAAAAGCAGCTGCTCAGCTAATACAGGCAGACCAAACCACAGCCTGTTAAAGCTCTAAAATAATTGAATCCCACCTGAGGAAAATAGTTCAGTTAATTAACATATGACTCAAAATGTTCAGACTGCTCACACTGCCATCAAACAGACATTCTCATAGAATTTCCTGGTTTATTTATTTGCTTTCTTCTATCTATTTCAATTAAATATCATTTTTGCTTAAGAAATGTCTCGTTTCTACTTTGTGATCTCAAATTCTGTTTAGAAAGAAAACAGGTGCCTGTGCTCAGTCAATATTTAATGCACAAGTTGTGGTAACCACTGGCTAAGAGAACTGAAATTCTGCCTTGGATTATTTAAGGACAAGTACATACGGCTATAAAAGCAATGTTAAAGGAGAAAGGAAGGGCTGAGAGTGGAAAGAAGTCTTACAAATATCACGAATGGCTGCTCGTTTTCTGTCTTCTTGTGCAAATCAGTTCCTGTGGTCAGCGAATTTTCAATCCAACAGGGGCCTACAAGGTGCTTAGGTGGTAATATTGATGAAAAACATCTATGAAAATATACAAACAAGCTACCTAATGCATTCCTCTTCAAAGCAGGGTTATTAAGTATTTCCTATTTATTGTCTCTAATCAAGCAGGAGATCATCGCTAAAATTCCAGTGTTGGAATTATTTGTAGTGACTGTGGAAGGATAGAGTTGCTATCACCAAATGTTTACTAAAGCAAAGATATTCTAAAATCCAACCTTGAAAGGAGATGTGTATTTATCCCAAGTTTTTGTGAACTAATCTTTTCAAGGAAAATCAATTCTGACCATTACAGAGACAAAAAAAAAAAAAACCCAAAAAAAACCCCAAAACTAAAAGGAACATGCCACCTTCCAAAAGAATGTCCTGAAATCTTGAACACAGAATCAAAGAAAAAGAAGAGACCACTGGAAGTCATCTGCTCCAAACTTTTTCTCAGAGCAAGGCTAGCTTCAGTGTGATCAGATACCATAAAGCCTTGCCCAGCTGAATGTTGAAAGTCTTCAAGTGTGGTGAATATAGCTGCTGTAGATAACCAGTTTCAGAGCTTGACCACTGAAAAGAAGAATTTATTCCTTACGCCCAATTGTGTTTCTTGTGCTGCCACTTGTGACCACTGTACTCTATCCGCTTATTTTGCACCTAGATTGAGTCTGGTTCCATGTTTCCTATAACTTTCCTTCTCAGGAGCTAAAGACTGGTTTTGACCTTGTAGAAGTTTAAATACTGCCTATACTCTTAGCCTTTTCTCATCCAAGCCAAACAAATTTTCTCTTCTCAAATCACACATTGCAGCTCCCTAATGATCTTATTGGCCCAGTGCTAAACTCTCCTTGGTTTATTGACATTTCTTTTGTACAGAGGGCTGAAAAATGGACAAAATATTCAGAATGCGAGATCAGGAGTGGGGAGTAGAGGATAGAAAGCGCAATCCTCAACTTGTCAGGTACCTTTTGGCTAACGTAGCACAGCAGTTGTTGTTAGTCTTCAACACTGCAAGAAAGCAGTGGTGAGTCACATTCAACCTATCCACCAAGGCTCCTAAACCTTGTCTGCAATACTATTTCCTGCCTGTAGAGACATGTAGAGTTGTTCAGCCTGCTCTTCTTGTGAACTTCATGGCAATCCTCTTGGCCTGTTGCTTTAATGCCTAAGACTGTTCGTGTCTCACAGTAATGACTGGGACAGCATGCTAATCAGTCTTTCTGTGAAACTAAAGGACTCTGTAAATGAGAAAATCAGTTTTATAGCTTTAACCCTGCAATTTAAAGTCAGCTGTGTTGATTAGAAGAAGCAGGATTTTTCATTTAACATTGAAATGTTAACTACATGACTAAAAGTACCTTTTTTTTTTTTTTTCAATGACCTCATCCAGAGGTTTATGGAAAATTAAATGTTACCTGGCTTAATAGGTTTCAGTCTCCTTCATTGCCTGCTTGAGTGATATTTTGGAGTGTATTAAGAGGGATTTGAGATTGCACAGCAGGAAGCCAGAAAACAAGAACACTAAAGGTTTCCTTGGAGCTCTGTTTTCTAGATTATACAATGAGATCTGTTCAACGTTATTTCCTTGGCTGTGATGATGTGTTTATACAGTGTGTCCCATCCCTGACATGCAAATTATGCAGATCATTGTGCATTTTCATTTAAACAGTAAAAAAAACCAAACAAGTGAGGAAAACTAATAAGATGGAAATGAGAAACAAAGCATGAAAACAAAGTGGCAAAGAAAACTACTGTGCAGTTTGGCACAGATGCCTCATTCTGCTAGCTACTCTCTTCACTGACAGCTAAATCTCTCTGCTTTCAAAGAGTTCCTACTATCTAGACAATGAAGTCAGAAGACAATCTGTTCATAATTCTTTTCTTTGTTTTGCTTCTTATTTTGGTATTTAAATGCTTTGAAAATATATAAAAGTCAATATCTCCTTAAAAAGATTAGCATAATGTTAGTTGTTAATAGCTAGTAAGTGGACACAAAAGGTTGCTTTTGACTGATATTCTTTTTATGTAAGCAAAATGTACATGTACCTGCTCCATTACAGTTGGTATTAACATTTGATGATATAATGTATGATTTATACAGTCTCTTCTTTACTAGAACATCAATGATCTATTAGGAGAAGTAGGCCTTTTTTTTTTCTTGTTGGCTTGTCAGAAATTCATTACAAATATGATGAAGAATGGCTATCAATTCAGAAAGTATATGGTTTTGTGTCTTTGCAAATGTTGTTTTGGATGTTAATAAGTTTTGTCTCTCTAACATCACTGCCACTGTCCCTTCCATAAACAGTTAAAGAAACCTTTTTTTCCTGAGATCTCTATTCTTTTTTCGTGGCTTACTGATTATACATGCATTCCTAAAGCAGAGCCTGTTACCCTGTTCTGGGGATATATTATACAAAGCCAGCATTCTGCCATGCATACAAACATAAATAATTTAGGGAGGATGGCAAAATATTTCCATTTACACAATTAAGTAAAAAAGATTTCCAGCAGAGAAAATTGGGAACTTACTTAAGTTATAGATATCCTACATTTGGATGTAAACAAATTAATATTGAAAAATAAAGATTCATAAGGCATAGTTGACAGCTTGATGTTATTACTTCTGCAAGCTACTATTTAATAGCAAAACTATTTTCTCCTTATTTATTGCCCATCATCTGATAAAATTTGTGAACATTACTTAA
Organism: Cuculus canorus; assembly: GCF_017976375.1. NCBI lineage: Eukaryota > Metazoa > Chordata > Aves > Cuculiformes > Cuculidae > Cuculus > Cuculus canorus. The sequence goes on from NC_071405.1 coordinate 21,472,461, forward strand.
CACATCATAAAAAAGAAATAAATAGTGTATCACTGAGGGGGGGGGAAGACATTGATACAAGTAATTTTTTGAACATCAAAGTCAATAAAACTTGGATTTTAAATCCAGTGCTTCATAGTGAGTTTGCGTATACACTGAAAAGATTTGAAAAGTCAAAATCTGGAGGATATTTCTGGGAAAGGTGCAGAGGCTGTTCCATGTAAATAATAAGGAACAAGAAAATGGCAAATTTGGCTTCCCACACCCTACATAACTTTTAAAAGCTATTCAAATAGTTGTGGTGACTCCGAATGCCAGGATGCAGTCTGAGCACCATTCTGTCAGAACTCCATTGCAGTCTGAGGTAGAACAGCCTTCCAAGTACTTGAGCTATGTTGAGCTGAAACCCTCAAATGTGCATTTACACATATACATGGATATATGTGTCTGTTGATACATACACATATAGAAAATAGTTATACATATAGTATGAGCACATAGAGTACATATGTGTGCGTGCTTTCAATATGTATATTTATATCTCTCATATATATATTTCACATATTCATACAAGCTTATAGTTTTCATAGGAAGACGCTTTGGATCCCAGAGGACACTGAACATTAGAGATATACATTAGACAAAGGCAAACAACCCTCACAGAATGTCATCTTTCTGTTTAAACATCAGGAAACACTTGTTCAGTATGAGGGTGATCAAGCAATAACAGCACCTGCCTAGAGAGTCTATGGTATCTTCAACCTTGGAGACATTCACAGGCTGTCTGGACTTAGCTCTGGGAGGTTGCTCTAGATGGCCCTAGCTGGATAGGCATTTGGACATGACAACCCTTAGATGTTCCTCTTAGACTCAGTTATTCTGTGATTCTGCAAATGAATGGAAACGAAGTTACAAATCTGCTGCTGACAGATAGATGCTGACAAATCTGTCTGACAGGATAGATGTGGGCTCTGTTGTCAGACTGGGAGGAATTTAAGGGATTTTTCCTTGTTGGAGTCAAATGCCTAGAATCTCCTCCACCTGGCACTGAAAAACAGACTAATCATGAGAAACATTTGGTAGTTATAATAGCTGTTTCATTTGTCCAATTGGTTCTTGTTGGCTATTGGATTTATAAGTTTCCCTGTGAGAAAAGACACACTGATACACAAACAGTACTGTCCTATCAGTCTTATCACTCTTGAAAAGCAGACTTGCTAAAACAGAGAAAAAGTTACTACCATTCCCAACACAGCATGAAGAAGGGAGCAAAAACATTTCCCTACCCTTGAGGTACATTCCTTCTCTTCTTAGAAATGAGATTCATCTCTTCCTTCTTGTGTTGTTCTGTTATCTTAATGAAGTAATCAGAACATTTTAAGAAAATATTTAAGGAAGCTTTCCATAAAGCGCAATAGCGCTCAGTCCCTATATGTAGAAAATCAGGCAGGAAAGGGAAGAGACTGGCATGGCTGAGTTGAGACCTGCTGCTTAAACTATAAAAGAAGAGAGAACTACATAGGCAGTGCAAGCAGGGACAGGGAACCTGGGACGTGTATAGAGACGCTGCCCGGTTGTGTGGGGATGAAGTCAGGAAGGCCAAGGAGCAGCTGGAGCTGAACTTGGCAATGGAAGTAAAGACCAACAAGAAGGGCTTTTACAGGTACATCAATCAAAAGAGGAATATCAAAGAGAACATTCCCCCACTGATGGCTGGAAATGGGGATTATGTATCAACAGATGAGGAGAAGGCTGAGGTACTCAACAACTTTTTGGCCTCAGTCTTCACCGATAACTGCTCTCCTCACCCCTCCTGGGTCATGGGACAGCAAGATGGTGATCAAGGGGGTAAAATCCCTCCCACAGTAGAGGAGGATCACGTTTGCTAACAGCTGAGGAACCTGAACATATATAAGTCCATGAGACCTGATGAGATGTATCCCAGAGTCCTGAGGGAATTGGCAGATGTGGTTGCCAAGCCACTCTCCATGATATTTGAAAAGTTATGGCAGTCAGGAGAAGTCCCTGGTGACTGGAAGAAGGGTAATGTTGTGCCCATTTTTAAAAAAGGGTAGAAAAGACAACCCTGAAAACTACCGACCTGTCAGCCTCACTTCTGTGCCTGGGAAGATCATGGAACAGATCCTCCTAGAAGCTATGCTAGAGCACATGGAGGACAAGGAGGTGATTAATGGCAGCCAGCACGGCTTCACCAGGGACAAATCCTGTATGACCAAATTAGTGGCTTTCTATGATGGGTAATCACAGCAGCGCACACGAGTAAACTGATGGATGTGATCTATCTAGACTTCTGTAAAGCCTCTGACATGGTCATCCACAACATCCTTCTCTGTGAATTGGAGAGATATTGGATTTGGGAGATATGGATAAGAAACTGGTTGGATGGTTATATTCAAATAGTAGTGGTCAGTGGCTCAAAGTCTAGACGGAGATCTGTGACGAGTGGTGTCTCTCAGGGGTCCGTACTGGGACCGGTGCTGTTCAATAGCTTTATCAATGATGCTGACAGCGAGATTGAGTGTGCCCTCAGCAAGTTTGCGGATGACACCAAGCTGAGTGGTGAAGTTGTCACACCAGAAGGACAGGACGTCATCCAGAGGGACATGGACAGACCAGAGAAGTGGGACTGTGAGAACCTCGTGAGGTTCAACAAGGCCAAGTGTAAGGTCCTAAACCTGGGTCAGGGCAATCCCTATTTTCAGTACACGATGGGGGTTGATGTGATTGAGAGCAGCACTGCAGAGAAGGACTTGGGGGTGCTGGTTGATGAGGAGTTTGACATGGGCCAGCAATGTGCACTCACAGCCCAGAAGGCCAACTGTATCCTGGGCTGCATCAAAAGAAGCGTGGCCAGCAGGGCAAGGGAAGTGACTCTGCCCCTCTATTCCTCTCTTGTGAGATGCCTTCTGGAATACTGTGTCCAGTTCTGGAATCCTCAATGTAAGAAGGATATGGAGCTGTTGGAACGAGTCCAGAGGAGGGCTACAAAGGTGATCAGAGGGCTGGAGCACCTTTGCTACAAAGACAGGCTGAGAGAGTTGGGCTTGTTCAGCCTGGAGAAGAGAAGGCTCAGAGCACACCTTAAAGCAACCTTCCAGTACCTGAAGGGGGCCTACAGGAAAGCTGGAGAGGGGCTATTCACAAAGGTTTGTCGGGATAGGATGAGGGGGAACATGGATAAACTGGAGACAGGCAGATTTGGAGTAGACATTAGGAAGATTTTCTTCACCATGAGAGTGGTGAGACACTGGAATAGGTTGCCAAGGGAAGGTATGGATGTCTCATCCCTGGAGGTGTTCAAGGCCAGGTTGGATGGGGTTTTGGGCAGCCTGATCTAGTGGGTTGTCCCTGTCTATGGCAGGGGGGATGGAACTAGATGATCTTTAACCAACCTTGACCTTCCAACCCTAACTATTCTATGATTCTATCATTCCATGATTTTATGATTCCATGATTCTATGATTCCATGACACATTCTGTGGAAAAGATTTGACTTAATTGGAATGGTGAAAGATACATTCTGTTTTAATGAAAAGAAGATTCTAGTGGTTCACAGAAAAGTAACAAAAGAGTCATCAAATTTATTAGGGAAAAAGATATTACTTTCACAGACCAGAAAATATTTGCAAGGAATCTTGGAGTGGTTTTGGTCTGTTCTGGGTTTTGGTGGGTTTTATTTTTCACTTAGGAATAAAATGTTAGTAATGGTGAGAGGCATAAGCAGTATTATATTAGTTCATATGCAGAATGAACATATTAGTTCTTTTGCAGAAAACTCCATTCAAGACAGTATAGAGCAAAATAGCTTACACAAAGAAAATTGCTTTGCAAGCAGAAATAAAGGCAATATACTTAAGCCTTCAGTGCTGAACCTGCAAGCAAGATTTGCAAAAGCTGAGAAATAGGACACATTATTTGTTTTCTGCTACTGACACCTTCTTGGAGTTGGCAGGTTTGTCTATAATGGTTTATAAAAATCGCTTTAAACTTGTTGTATATAGAGAAAATAAAATGCACAAATCTGAATTTCATCAATATTACTTACCAATTTGTTACCAGTATTTCATGTTAGCATAAGCATTATTTATGCTTCAAATCCAAACAATTTATCCAGTGCATAACATTGCAAAGTATTCATTCAGTATATGATACAGGTTGTGGGGAGTTTTACACAACCACAGTCATGGAATGATGGAATCATTAAAGTTGGAAAAGAACACTATTATTGCCATGTTCAGTTGTCAGCTGAACAACACCATGCCCCCTAAACCATGTCCTGAAGTGCCAAATCTATAAATTTTTTTTTAACACCTCCAGGGATGGTGGCTCCCACACTTCCCTGGACAGCCTGTTCCAATGCTTGACCACTCTTGCAGTAAAGAACTTTTTTCAGATATACAATCTAAACCTTACTTGGTGCAAGTTGAGGACATTTTCGCTTGCTCTGTCACTTGTAACTTGGGAGAATAGACAAACACTCACCTCGCTACAACCTCCTTTCAGGTAGTTGTAGAGAGTGATGAGGTCTCCCCTCAGCCTCTTCTTCTCCAGGCTAAACAATCCCAGTTCCCCCAGCCACTCCTCATAAGACTTGTTCTCCATACTCTTCATCAGCTTTGTTGCCCTCCCCTGGACAAACTCCACTGCTGGCTCATGTTCAGCTGGTTGTCAACTGGCACACATAGCCACACTTTCCCCAGCCTGTACCATTGCATAAGGTTATTGCGACTGAAGTGCAGGACTCGGTATTCGGCCTTGTTGAATCTCATACAATTGGGTTCAGTCCATAGATCCAGCCCCTCCAGGTCCCTCTGCAGAGCCTTCCTGCCCTTGAGCAGATTGACATTCTCACCTAATTTTGTGTCTTCTGCAAACTTACTGAAGGAGAACTTGATCGCCTCATCTATATAATTAATACAGACATTAAATAAGACCGGCCCCAACACTGACCGCTGGGAACACTGCTTGTGACTGGTGGCCTAATGGATTTACCTCCGTTCATCATAACTCTCTGTTATCAGAGAGTTTTTACTCAGCAAAGAGCATGCCTGTCTAAGCCATGAGCCACCAGCTTCTCTAGGAGAAGGCTGTGAGGCAGTGTCAAAGATTTTACTGAAATCCATGTAGATAACATTGATGGCCTTTCCCTTGTCCGCTAGATAGGTCATCTGGTTGGTCAAATCAGGTTGGTCAAATAGGACCTGCAGTTCACAAAACCAAGTTGGCTAGGCCTGATCACCTGGCTGACCTGCACTTGCCTGGTGAGTGCACTCAAGATGAACTGCTCCGTAACCTTCACTGGTACTGAGGTCAGACTGACAGACATGTAATTCCCTGGATCCTCTTTCTGGCTCTTCTGGCTCTTCTTGTATATGGCTGTCACCTTGGCAAGCCTTCAGTCATCTGGGACCTACCCTGTAAACCAGGACTTCTAATGAAATGATAACATAAAAGATGTCTGTGAAAATTTGGCTTCCCAAAATATTTTCGAATTTTATATACATCTGAAACTTCAGAGGGAGTGACAGGTTCTGAGCATAAAATCTAGCAGTGCATGGTCAGTATGGGCCTTGATTGCTTAAGCCAGTGTTTCACCTAAATCTACCCATCTCAGAGCTGGTCATTTTATCTTGGTAACATTGTAGTCTCTCTTTAGAGTGAATACAAACTGAAAAATATCTAGAAATCAGATCTTCCTCTTGTTCCTTGAGAGATGTTTGACTTTCTGTGCCATCTATAAATGTGACTTATTCTGGATACTTATACTTTTTAATCTAATTTTTCCAATGAAGGGAACATGGAAACTACTAACACAAAGAAACTGCATTGAATGGAACATTCACAAGCTTGATTCTATCTGCCATACAGCTAAAATATAATTTGGTCAACTTTACATCAGTTTTCCCCACCTTTCAGAGGAGGTTCTTTTCTGAACCACAGCAGTTCCTACTCTACCATCACAGCCTGTCACCATTCTTTTCGTTCTTCTGTCTCATTGTGTCAACTGTAATAAATTATAAATCAGAATGTTTCCATGTAGATACAGGAATGAAGTATCGAGTAGACACACATGGATCTCTTACTTGGTTTGATTTTCTGTATTAATGTTTCCTTTGAGTCAATGTTCATATTACAATTTCTATCACATTTGAAAAACAAAGTTTACATACATCATTATATCGTCTAAATGGTAAATGATGGCAGAAATAATTTTATCAGCCATTTGAAGCTATGCTGAACACAATTTTGCTGTGTCCATTAAAAAGAGTAATCCAGTTCTAGAGATGGAAAAGGATAAATAACCTGGAAAGTCTTTTCTCTCACCATGAATCTATCAAAACTTTGAAGTTGACACGAGTAAATCAAACTGCAATACCTGATAATTACTACCTGCTATCAAGAAATGCAGTTTCCTGGAAATGAAAGTGAAAGTCTGATGTCATAACAACCATAATAATTATATGATTAAACTCAGGCAAAATTAAATTCTGGAAGCCTTTTTAATTATTTTTCATTCTTTGTTAATGGAGGATTAAACATTGGCCTTGGCATTTGTCCTGTAAATTACAAAGTTTCCTCCATGAACACAGCCCAGATTTTTCTTTATTGCATTTGCTCAACATTTATGAGCGGAGAAAATGGCACTGGTAACTTCAGAGAACTTTAGAGTGCTATCACAAAGGGATGTGACATCATTGCTCAAGGTGGGTGACATTGTTTAAATTAAATCTTAGCATGCAGGAAAGAAACCAAAACCTGAATTTCCAAATGACAACTTAGTCACAAAGGGACAGCTAATTCTTGCTTTCAACCTGTGCTTAACAGAGCCAATAAAAACTAAAATACAACAAATGCACTTTTCATGCTGTCTTTAGTAACTTTATTTAAGCAAGATTCAGATAAAGAGACATTCAGAAATACTATAGATAGCATGTTAAAATCGTACAATAAAACTAATGGAAGTGGAGATAGATTATTACTACTTTCACACATAAGGTAACCTAATTTTTTTCTAAATACTTATTTGTGCTTTTGTTATGTTTTTATAGGCTGTGTTAATTTGTTGAATTTATTAGGTTGATAAAATTCAAAGTATATTTGCATTGAAGTATAAGGAATACATTAAAACCATCTGAAATATATTGAAAAGTATAGTACATAGCCAGATGTGACAGCTGTGATGGATCGCTGTTGATTACTTCTGCATTCTGATGTCAGATTGTCTTTCAGGTGTAGTAGGGAGGAAGAGAGGTGCAGAAACTGAAACATAACATAATGTTTCAGACTCTCTTTTAGCATTACTGTTTCCCAAAATTAATAGGATTCCAGATGCAAATTAACTCTTTGTTCAAATAAGAAAGCATGCAGCTGATTGAAAATGTAAACACTTTGAGTAATAGCTGTTTGAGGTTTCACTTTACTAGGTAGCAAACAACTGATTCCTCTTGACCCGTTCGTTCATTTGATATTCCTTCCATTCACATTACGGTGAGCTGCTATATTGCACTCTAATGTAGAGTTGCTCGCAAATTGGTAACATATTTTGGCCCTTTCAAGTTTTAGATGTTTCCACTGGCTTAAAGATATATTTTAAGTACACTCAACTGTTGCAATGTGTATTCTAAACATATTTGAATGCATTGTCCTTTATTGAGCACTATTTTAAGCAAAAAAAAAAAAAAAAAAAAGCAAACACAATTATTATGAAAGCAAATTACATGAAGTTTATTGAATATATTCAGGATATAATCTATCTACTTGGGGAAATTTTCTGAGTCATCATGTTCTTAGTGTAATATTTTATTGCTTTTAAAATTTTTTAGACAGATAAAAGGCAATACTACCAACTGCAATTTCACTCTACAATTACTTTCATTTCCAGAGTGCGTTTATATCTACACAAGCTATATTTCCATATGCTTTATAAGAAGTATTAATGACTCTCCAAACACGTCTTTAAAAAAAATATCCTAATAGACATGTATTAATATTACTATAACAATTGCCGTTTATTATCAAGATCTTAAGATTGAGTAAATCAAGAGAATCATAGAATCACAGAATCACTAGGTTGGAAGGGACCCACTGGGTCATCAAATACAACCATTCCTGTTCTGTTAGAAAGGATGGAATCATGAAAATTTATAGCAACTATGGAACAATATAGAGAAATAGTATATGAAAGTGAATATTTAAAATAATTAAACTTTCAGAAATTCCATTTAAATTGACTTATACATGCTAGGGAATAGCAAGAGATACAGTGTCATCTTTCAGAGGAAGACTCTTTCAATGTAGCTTTTTTTAGCCTTTGCCTCTGCTAACAAGCCATCATTTAATAAATCACTGTCTCTTTGAACCTTATTAACGCACATGAATGAACAACTATTTCTTTCCATGGGGCCATGCTCCAAAGGTAACCTATTCTTGAATGTTTTTTCTATTGTTGCAAAGGTTACAGAAATATATTACAGCAGTTGTTTTCTAGCCTCGCAATTAAAGACTTTTTATTCTTTTTTTTTTTTTGAAACTGAATTAGCAGTTTTTATAAGACATAAAGCACACTTCACACTAAGCATCCGTTTCACTGTTGGTTGCCAGATAATATATTTTCTACTCAAGAATGGAAGAATTGATGATCAGTTGTCTCTCTTTAACAGTTCACATTTGTTTTCAGAACTTTATTATAGGCACGAATGTTACCTTAAGTACAGGTCATGAGTCCATTACGTGAAGTCTTGACAGATTTGAAAGTATAAGGAATGCGGTCTAATAAAAACACAAAGAACTTGAACAGGACTGCTGGTTAATCATTTTTGAGCTTTGGATGAGGATGATCAAGACTGAGGAGTGGGAGTCTAACCATGTTAATGCAATCAAAGATACACTGACAGGAAGAAACAATTACTGGAAAACAGTTAAATGAAAACAAACAAAAAATTATGCCAGAGTCAGAGAACAGCTAAATAAGACAGGTAAAATGGAAAACTGTTTAAAGAAATGTATATTCAATTTTTTTTCCCTTTTTCTTTAACCGATGAAAAGAGGAAGTTATTAATTTAAAGATGACAAAACCCAAAACGAACGTAGTTTTTCTCTGTGTAATACATGAATTATAGACTTCAGTATGTCATCATGTGTTCCAAGCTTCAAATTTAGAAAAAAATTGAAGGATGTTTTTCTATTCTTTACAATAAATTATAGCCTGATCTAATTTAAAAAAAAGATAAAGATCAAATTTTAAATGTGTTTAAGAAACAAGGAAAGAAAGAGGAAGAAGATGAGCTTTATTTCAATAGCAGTATTTTTTCTTCAGTGTTACTCAGATTGTTTTTCCAGCCTTCAAGTTAATCTCACGATTCTTATTCAACATTGTCTTGATGATAGTGTGAAAGAAAAACCCAATAAACTGGTTCTTCCTATTTGACTTTACTTTTTATTGAAAGAGAAAAATCTTGTCAGTGAAATTAAGAAGCAAGACATTAAAATGCATTTTTAACACAGAACATAAATCACCAAAGGAACTCAGGGCTATAGTACTCCATAATGGTACTACTCATTGGGAGAGGCGCAGAGGATATGCAAAGAAGTTGAGACAAATTTTCCCAAATTTGGAGTGACATTGTGTGTTAAGTAACATGACTCTTTTGCTGCGGTTGAAACTACATATGTGCCTGTCTTTGAAATCAAGAGTTTGAAATTTTGTACGCACATATCTTCTCACTAGGATGCTTATTTCTTAAGACAGCAGATGTAATAATAGGAGTTAGACAGTCTATCTCCTTCTGCCAGGTGTGATCCTGCCTCAGAGAAAGGTGAATAAAATTTTAAAGATGAGATATATTTTAAAAATACCATTCTCATGCCCTAGTTTGTAAAGTATTTGCAAACAGACAAGTTCAAGGAGGACATTCTGATAGATAAATTGGTTCATGATTCTTATCTAAGGAAGCAGTTCTCAGACTGGGTAATACAGCTAGGGAACACACCAAGGTAGCAAGCTTTGCAGAGTACCTGTCCCTAAGAAACAAAAATAAAGAAGTATCAGTCTCAGACACCTAAAGTGCAGTTATTTTTTATGTGCGCTTCAAATTCCACAAGATGCTTGAGAATAATTTAATAGGAGGAACCTGGTATATATCTGATATATATTTCTGATATATATGTAATAATGACCCAGGCTACAGAAGTTTTCGAAGCCGGTAGATAGTTATGCATGAAGGAAGGAATTTCTGAAGTACATCTATTTCTGGGACAGAGTGCAAGAATTTTCTAACACATATCAACTGTTATAAACAAGAGGTGAGTACTAACACTTAGAAAATGCATGTTATGTCACTGAAACCATAAGTGCTGCTTGACTAGTTATTCTTCTCTACTTGGCATGGCACAGGCTGAAACGATTGTCCACAAAAAAATGAAACTGAGACAATAGAATGATCGTTCTTGCATAATAAACATGTTTTTTTAAGTTTCCTGTACCCAGTCTTCATCATCCCATTCCCTCAGCAGCACATTTTCTACTAGCTGCTGTGCTGCACATTCCACAGTGAGAAAGATGTGCCTAGGAGAGCACATCTCAAATGAAATACACATCTGATACGAAAGGGCTGCTATCTGCATACCAAGGACTTGTTCCCTACAAAGCTTGCATTATTCTTACACCTCTTGTATGTATATGTCTCATCGGTTATAATTACCCATAAAAGGCAAAATAATGTAAATTTAGTAGACTGGTCCAAGGTTAATGTCAACATTTTCTAACTGCAACTTCATTTCTGCAGACAGTACTGACTTTCAGGATCATGTCTCTGCAGATAAGCAAAAACACTTGATTCTTTCTGTGTTTGTTGTCTCAGAAATACACTGTGAGCCCACCCTGGAATTTGATTCTTGGCACTTCTGTTCCAAGCACTACCTAATTCTCACTGTAATGCTGTTCATGAGTGTAAGAGCCATACTTTCCCAGAGCTGACGTTCAGTGAAAGAATAAATATTATATCATCCCTCCCCACTCAATCTGTCCAAATAACCTTTCTTTAGTTAATCTACTTTATAAACTAAACCAAAAAAATACTATGTAATCCCAAATGCCACCTTTTAGCAATTTCTAAAAGATATTTGGTATTCCAGCTAATTTTTGGTTTGTGTGGCAAACCTACTCATATGGGTCAGACTCTCAGCATACGAAGCTAAGTCTATTAAATGAAGCTAGACCTATTTACACTAATGCCTTAGCCCAGTGAAACTCTGGAGAATTATTTTTCCAGGTTTGTATTACTAAGGAGCTTTTATTCTGTTGAAAGGTGACAGGATTTATTTCTGGATATTATTAAAAACAACTGTACTCAGAGAAGGCTAACAATAATCACTGTTTTAGCCTACTACTTACTGGGCAAGCCATTAAGAACACAGGCAGCTTGACATTTGCATGAAACATTTTAATTTTCTACCAGATCCTTCAGTGGTGGATCGAGGACCCTATACAGGTCTGTACTAGGCTGCATGGTGTTAATTACTAAAGGAGATTCTTTTTTTCACACTCAGTAAAGGACATATATGCAGTAAATCAGAAAGCTAACTTTTTATACGAGATTGCATTGGAATCCTGAATGTTGGCAAGAGATATTTTTCTGTCCTTGTGATCATATATTCTGAAGAGATATAGTCCATTTCAACATACTCCTTTCAATTTGTATCTTGCATGCTTTATTTGGTCTTAGCTATCCTAAAAAGTTAGTTTGAAAGGAATCAGAAGAAACCAGGAGCACAGTAATAGAAATGAGTAAAATGATGGAAAAACAAGCTTATGAGAGAAAAAAAAAAATAGCACTCCAAAAAGAACAAGAGCTCTAAAAAAATTGACTATGGGTATATGATTACCTTAGGTAAATAATAACCCTTGGTATGTGATTACCTTCTATAAGCATTTGAAGGGTAGAAACACAAAAGGCAAGGAATAATTTCTTATCCTGTTGTGATGAAAAATACTAAATTTTATTGAAAAAGTAATCAAAGTTCTTGGAATTTATATTTGAAATACCATAAGGATTCTATTTAATTAAAGATATGCTGAGTTTAGTGCATTCATTCATAATGCTGATGATCGTGTATGGACTTTTATAAGACAGGATATCAACACTTATTCTGGTAAAATGTACTCTACCTTGCTAAATGGCATGTTCTTTTTATATATTTCCTTTCACCTCTAATTCATCTTTATATAGAGAAAAAGAACATTGCAAAGAAAACCTCTTTAGCAAAAGGAAGTAAAAAAATGAGTGTTGTGTGAAATGTGTTTCATTAATAATTCAGAGATTAATTTTTGCAGCCACACTGGTAAAGAACTTCCATGTTTTGAAATGATAATGCAGGTTCTGTAGTGTTCAGGTTTTGTACAGCTTGGAGTGTAAACATGTATTTGATTAACCTCAGTAAATTCAAATGTATAACATTAAAAACTTATTTTACAGAGATGCCATTTAGACTGTCAGTAGTCATCTATGAAAAGATATATCTTGACAATAGGCAAAATTCTTACATAAAGTGCAGCTATCCAAGATTTCAATCCATTAAAAGATGCCTATAAAATATTTCTGCATTCATATTACAGTCTACTTAGAAGTGATATGACAGTTGTCCAAGCAACACAAAAGTTCTGCTGAAACTAGAAACTATGGTGGAAAACACAGTAGAAACACCTAGAATAAAAGATGAATACACCATTCCCAAAAAAAGAATATGCAGAGAAGAATTGCCAGACTTACAGTACATGACTAGAATATAGGAATCAGCAAATTAGAAATGCAAATATTTTAGGTTCAAAGCCACCAAGACATACTGGTATGTTAGAAAACCAATTGTCTTCGCAGTTGTTCAGACTAACATTGGTGCCATAACAGTCTCAGCTATGATGAAGGTCCACTTGTGAAATTTGTACATTAGGAGTCCTTACAAAAATAATTTACAGTCTGAAATATACATTTTTTTTTCATAATTTTACTCTGTCAAGTCGCATTGGCTTTTCAGAAGGTAGAAGATCCTACAGTCAGCAAAATAGGATTGGATCCCCACAATTGAGATGTATTCCCTGTTGTATCTTTTTTTTTTTTTTTGTCTTCTAAGAAGACAGGGAAGGAAAAAAAAACCAAAACATTTATGTTCTACTTCTTTTTACCATCTTGAGTTATCATCATTAGCAAGTTTTCACTGCCAGGGGAAAATACGTGTAGTCATCTCCCAAATGTGTCTAATAGAATTAAAGTATGATATAAGTACTCTCTGTGTTGTAAATACTACAATGAAAGTGTTATTTTGCATCAGGCATTGCTGGGGAAGCTGACTCAGGATCATGGTTTGTTGATGACAAGAAAATCAATATAATCAGTAAATAAATAAATCTACAAAACCATTAGATAAATTGCTCTGTTTCTCAATCTCAAACACCCTGTTCCAGGGCTCCATCACCCTCTGAGTGAAGAGCTTTTCCTAATATCCAGCCTATACACACACCCACAGCACACCTTCATATAATTCCCTCAGGTCCTATCATTGGTCAAGACAGAAAAGAGATCAGCACTGGCACCTCCTCCTCCCCTTGTGAGGAAGCAGTAAACTGCAATGAGGTGTGCCCCCCATCTCCTCCCCTGCAGGCTGAACAGACCAAGTGACTTTAGTCGCTCCTTATATGGCTTCCTGTCTAAACTCTTCATCAACTTTGTGGCCCTCCTCTGGACACTCTCCAGTAGCTTTAGATCCTTTTTATACTATGGTGCACTAAGCTGCACACAGTACTCAAGGTGAGGCCACATCAGTGTGAAGCAGAGGGCTATAATTACCTCCCTCACCCAGATAGCAATGCTGTGCTTGACGCACACCAGGACATGGTTGGTCCTCCTGGCCGCCTGGGCACACTGTTGGCTTATGTTTGATTTGCCACCAACCAGAACCCCTGGATCCCTTTCTGCAGGACTGCTCTCCAGCCTCTCACTCCCCACTCTCTATTTATATCCGGGGTTCCCATGTCCTGGGTGCAAAATCTGGCACCTGCCCTTATTAAACTTCATGCAGTTGCCGATTGCCCTGTGTTCCTGTTTTTAAGAACACATACAATTCCTACAGTTCCTTTTCAGTGAGCAGAATAACATATACATTTCCATGCCACTTGTACATCTTTCTTCCAAAGCTGTGAAGGAAAAAACCCAGATAAACAAGAGAGAAAATTAATCACTAGCACTCACACTAAAAATTAATTTCAGTCTTTGCAAAGACAGTTACGAATAAAAATCCACTATTATTCTCTCTCCCTGGCTTAGCTTCTGATGTTCCTTAATCTGTTCTGAAGAAATTAAATTACTAAAACTATTTCAAAGATTTGATGATGTATTGAAAGATTTTAGTCCTAACATTAAGCTCTAAGGAGCCATCATTCTATTTCAATTAAGAGAAGTACTTTATCCAATACTAACAATAGAAAAGAGTCAGTGTAGAGTCTGCTCACCTGGCCTACTCAGAGCTAAAGCAAAAATATAATTAAAGATAAAATCTTGCTTCTATTCTGTAGGGTTTTCCTTTTTTCTGAGACCATACTCTCACTGAATTAAAAGACATATGCTGTAGGTGAATTTGTGCTGTTTAACTCAGTAAAAATTTTCCCTTTAGACAAATTAAGAATGAATCCATCTGGCAGCAGAATAGGTATTTAGACTACTTATTTCTCTCCTTTATTATCATTACATAACTTATAACAGAGGGCTTCTTAAAGATAAGAGGAGCCAAACGCAATGATTTTTTTTTTCTTTAATGATCAAAAATATCTTTGTATTTAATCAAAGCTGTATTAAAGGATGGCATCCTTTGTAAAATCTCAGTCATCAGTGAGTGTTAAGGATCCACACCATGTGGAAGGAACAGAGTCATTTAATGATAAGAATGTGAACTTTGATTATATAGAGACCAATTAAATATACAGTCCTGTGACTTTTGTAAGGGGGTTAGAGAAGTCATTGCTGGTTAGTGTCACACAGAATCCTTACTCTACTTGCCTGTACAGGATGAAGTTCTGAGCTGCTAAAAATTTATACAGAGGATTGACCATTTATGGATCTAACCAATAACCTCTAGCATTTCAGTCAGCACTACAATTCTGTTCCTTAGTATTGTATTGAAACTTGAGAGCACAACTACACATGACAGACATAAATTACTCCTTCAACAGTCCTTCTTTGCCATGAAGTGTTACGAAAACAGGGTACTGGGCAGAAATGGAAATTTGGCCAGTAAATTTCTCTGAAGCTCAAACTGCTCTACCAGGCTCCTCCAGCTTTTCTTATTTCACCTTTAATTACTGCTACAACTCCAGTCTTGCCTGTTACACAAAGACCTCAACGTACTTTACCACCAGGTTTTGAAAACCACTATATTCTGCAGGTTGCAATTAAGAACCTTCAAGAAACCTTAATAAACTTAGCAATACTTGAAAATACTTAAGCAACTACATTGCATTGTATGTGCTTAAACAGGAAAGATATCATCAAGTCTGTTTTGCAGACAGAGGGTAGAGTTCAAAATTACCTCATGAGATTAAAGGCTCAGTGGGGTCTCTGTTTTGTTTCCACTAGGACGTCACATGTAAGCATACTTCTGGAGCCTTCTTATATTAGTTTACTATATCCATGTTGCCAGGAAGAAAACATAATTATGTACAGAAGTAATCAAATTAATCTAATCCCTTTCATATCATCAGAATACAGAAGAAAGTCACCATTTCAAGTAAGTAAATAATCTAAACAAGCAAATTGGTTTTGCTCTATTGTAGCCAAAGCTCAGCTCTGTAAAAAACATCTTGTATCCTATAATGAATTATTTCATTGTTTTATTAAATTAAGTATTGATAGGAGATAACAGCTACCAGAAAATTTTACAGCACTGTATAGACACAATAAAACTGTAAAACAATGATAGAAAATAATTTCCTTTTACCTGTGGGCCTCAACCATGAATGGGATAGATACTTTCCAAAACCAACAGCTTGACATGTAATAGGACTACACAGAAGTGAGTGTAAAGAAGATGCCTGCTGAATAAAAATGAAGTAATGCTTAATAAAAATGCAAATGTTAAAAAAGAAGTCAAAAAATATTTAACTGATTTTTGTGAAAGTTGACAATGAGAAATGGTCTAAGCCATCTGTTCAAGAAGCTCTCTTCTAAGCTTTCAAGAATTTCTATATTGTTTAGCTGATTTTTAGAAGGTCATATTAGATTCCTAATATTTTAGAGGGGTTGTTTTTCTTTGATACAAATAAATCATCAAAATAAACAGAAATGACAAATTAATCTTCACGATAAAGTGCTGCTAAGGACACATGCTTAAGTTAACATGAGACAGAACCACAGCAAGAACAGTTCTAAAAACTGAAATATTTTGTGAATATTTATACAAAAGCACTGAGTAGAAGATTAGTCTTAGGAGTAATCAAACACAGATTTACGTTTTAAAGAAGGAATACGGTCCTTTTAAATATGTCAGCCATTTTTTTTTAAAGTTATTCTTTTGCAATGTGGTTAATGTGGGAAGTTATAAACAGTTCCTCTGTTTTATACTACCATGAAAGTCTACTGTTAAACACAGTACGTGGGACAATCCAACAGGGATTTTAAAAGTTAAAATTTATTTGTATGTTGAAACAAATATTTTTCTAGAGCTGTATTTCTAACTCTGTCTTCATCAGAGTGTCTTCTTTGAAACAAAGGATGTTTTGAATTACTTTTTTGTGGGAATGAAGCTAAATGTGGGAATGGGGCTGAATATGAGGAGAAATGGGACTTGGTGCTCCCTCCTCCCTCCCCATCTTCCCCCCAGGCTGAGTACAAGGCTTTAAAAGCGAAGTCAGTGGAGATGCAGTGTGCACAGGAACAGCACACTGTTCATTCAGAAAGGAATGCACCAAGGACATGTTGCTCTGTGAAGTGAGGGATGGGATATCTGGGGACAAGCATTGCCACATCCTAGTATCAGCAAGAAGCATGATTCCTCAACAAGGAGCGCAGTTATTTTCCATGAAGATGAATTGCACTGCTGTTTTGACAATCCAGCCCTCCAGCTGATCTGTACTCATTACATTATTGTAATATCATTATAATACTAAAGCACACATCCACACCTAATGCTACCTGCCTCTTTCCCACCTCTAAGGCAAACCACTCCCATAACCGTTCCTATTGGGCACATGCAGTTAAGTTTTGGCAAGCAAAATGAGAATTTTTTCTCCACTCATCAGCAGGGTTTGACATAATGACTTCAGTCACTCAAGCTCCGCATAAACCTCTGCCCCAAAGGTGCAAGCTACTATAGAAATGTAGACAAAGGGGAAAGTTGTGAGGGGAAAATGTCATTGAAACCTTTGGGATCAGCCAGTGGGTTGGACCCCATCACTCCTCCCTCTACTAGAACATAATCTGGGGTAAGATTGTGTAATGTGTGCTAAACATATATTTTAACATTAAAGTAATTACCAGTATTTTTCTATACTTCAACCTTAACTACATATTTCTTACCTGCATGGTACTTCTATCTGTGCTCAGGTGCTTGACTTTCAATATATTTTTGCAAACAGTATCTTATCCCCAGCCGCCACCGAACCCTTATTTAGTCACGAGTTGTTATAATCAATTAGTCTTAATAAAATCAACTTGTTTGTGCATATACCAGTCTCAGGAATCTTACTAACTGTTAAGAAGGATTTAAAGGGAGTTTCTGATTCAACTTCAGCAAACTAGACAAGTTTGATTGTCTTTGTGAGACTGCTGATAAGAATCTAAGTGAAATGGTGCATAGAGAGGCTGGACAAATATTAATTGCCCTCATGTGATTGCTCAGTGTACTGTACTCTGGCAAGCTGGATGATGTTTTCATCCTTCCAATATTGTCAGTTAAAGGGTTAAGCAGACAAGCTCTCCTTTCTGAAGCCTTTCATGTCTTCAAATTTACTTTTGTGACACTGGTATTTTTAAGAGGTCACCTAAGAAAACTACAAGCAGAATAGTAAGAAAGTGTGGTGTAATTATCTTCAATGCATTAAACCTATTTAATTCTTGAGGAAGTTATTAATAATATTCTGTATATCTTTTGCTTTTGGAAAGCTTGAGATATACAGCCTTTTCGATGTTAACACATTTCTCTTTCTTCATCCACCTTCCTCCTATGAGAACCTTTCCTTATCTCCATCTGCTGTATTAAGAAGATAGGATCTCCCACCCTAGTAAACACTGTTGAACATGCCTACATTGAGGTACTGACGTGATCACACTCTGCTTTCCCATCTCCGAACTCCTCTTATACTGGAGGGCATGTGGTTGTTGTAATTACTGTGGTACCGAAGCAAGGCAGCAGTGCTGAAGTTGAGCTAACACAAATACTAGCCTGGTCTTGGAGATGAGCTATCCCTGCTTAGATGCCTTTGAGCTAACTGCAAGGAGGGGCAGACTGATATCTCATTGTCTGACAAAATATTGTGTAAATATTCTATAAACGCTGTCTTACCCAACAGGAATTCTGCCACAGTTATCATCAGAGAAGACTACTTTGAAATATAACAAAGTCTGCTTGTGAATAGGGGAGTACTCCATTCAAGGTTAGCAGAACAAATTTTAAACTTGAAGTATTTTTACTAGTGTTACTGAACCTTAATTCGTATATAATCTACCTCTTCAGGTTTGCGGCAAGGCTCTGTAGTTCATTTCCAGTCTTTCTGAAGTATAAATCCTTAAAAATTTGATTTAACAAAGTCGATACTATTTAGATCTCAGAACACAGACTCCTGATGAAAGGAATTGTGTGCATCTTCCAAAACAAAAAGGGTAACATTTGAAAAAAAATAGTATTAATAAATAAAATTCTCTCAAATAATT
Source organism: Cuculus canorus (assembly GCF_017976375.1). NCBI lineage: Eukaryota > Metazoa > Chordata > Aves > Cuculiformes > Cuculidae > Cuculus > Cuculus canorus. The sequence continues at coordinate 21,491,372 of NC_071405.1, forward strand.
TGAGAATCACTAACATAATGATTTATCATGCATTATACCCCTTCACCCGCATGGTGAAAAGGACATAACCAGAGAAGAGAAGGACATATTAAGTCTCAATTAATTCCTATCCCCTTCTCAACAAATTTTCTAAAGCTTTATTTTTTCTTCTTTTCCTTTCTTAGTTAAAAATTGAGACTGCCTGTCTAATACTGCACGAAAGCTCACTATTATCCATATAACGTAAACACTGACATATGAAATCTTTTCTAAGCTGTTTTCTGCGGGTTGCCCATAACTTACCTGAAGGCATCAACCTTGTGGAAACATAATAAGTAGATCCTATGGAGAAGCTGTTGACAAAGAAATTATGAGGAAAAGGAATGTATTCCTTCTGTGCGAAAGCCATGAAAGAAGTCCTGCTTCTGCTTCAAAGAGAATTGTGCCAATGGTTTTAGGAATAGGTTTGGAAAAGACCTGCAAAGTGTCAAATGAAGGACATCAAGTCACTTGGAATCCTTACAAAAAACATGCAGAGATTCATGAACTATTATTCCATCCAATAAGGTTAAATGAAAGTCACAAACCCCTGAAGTGTGGCCACATCATATCATGACCATGTATTGAGGTTGGATTTCATCTTTCCCAGTCCTCTTGTAAGTACAGCTGCATAAAGTGTGAATAAGCAGTCTTTAAGTGTGGCTCATTAATTTCACCCCAAAGAAATATATTTTATAAAGTCAAACACAGTATCAGAAATTATTTCGTACAAAATTTGCTTTTATTGCTAAGCTAACCAGTTCTGAGAAGTAATTTCAATCAGTTAGAGCCAGAAAATCATGAGTTCATCTCAGTTCTGATAATGACTCCTTGTGTGAGCACCAGTATGTCATTCAAAATCTGGTTTTCCAAAGGGGCCTCTTAGTTTGGGCACTTTTCATCTTAGGTACTTACTTTTTGAGATTTAGCATAAAAATTCTGGTTTCATTGAAGCCCCTTGAAGTTTTATGTTTACAAGTGCCAAAATTTCACTCGTGCAATTTTTGTTGCAGAGTGTTGAATTCCCAGTCCCTATTAACTTCATCTGTTCAGCAGTTGAAAATTTCTACAATCAACCTCTTTCTCCAGGTCAGCATTTTATTAACATCATCACCACAGGATATGCAGCCAAGAATAAAAACAACTTTTGTTTTTAGTTACAGTGCTGAAGACTAATGTTAAACCCAGTAGCTCAGAAAATGCCACAAAGTTGTGAGATGAAAGTACGCTCAAGTCAGGGGAGAGGTTGATTCTTTCTTATGAAGATTCCATCCTTCCAACCAAACATCATTAATGTCTTGCAGACGCTTCATGCAATTAACAGCAGTAGGTGAGCTACCATCATAAATCACAATAAAACTATGGAATAGTCTGTTTAGCTTCTACCCACAACTAAGGCCCAAGTTAAATCCAGATTTTCCTAGTGCGACCATTTATGTGTTTAACTGTCAGGCACTAACTATGATTTTATGCTATGCAAGTTTTAATGCAATGGTACAGGAGAAGGGATATGTAATGGAATTGCTTTTCCCTAAACTTATATACAGGGCTTCAGTGTCTGATCTTTGTGTTTATGACTTCACAGCCCACCTAGACAATTCATGGAGACCCCATTATAAATAACAGTGCAGACTGCTTGTCCCAGGTGACTTGCTAAATAATTTTGACCTCTACAAACCAAAACCATTCTGTTCAACCTTTTATCTGGTCTTTTTCAAAGCAAACATTGAATGTTAAATTTTGAACCTGAAGCATACTTGTTCTGGAATATGTTTGACAAAATGTTACCTTTTATAACTTAAGAATGGGTCTTAAATATGCAGTGAACTAATGTACTGACTTTTCAGTTTCCCACTGTGGTATACGGAACTTTATTGGGTTTGCAACGCAAAATTTTGGAAGCAGGAGGGCTACAGGGATGGTTTCTGTGAGAAGATGCCAGAAACTTTCGCCATATCAGACACAGCCAATGACAGATGGCTCCAAGATAGACCCACTGCTGGCGAAAGCCAAGCCAATCAGCAACAGTGGGAGTACTTTATGATAACGTATTCAAAAAGGGGGGAAAAAGTGCATCACAAGAGCTTCTGGGAGAGAGGAGTGAGAATATATGAGAAAAAGAAGTCCGCAGATACCAAGCGGAGTGAAGGAGAGGAAGGAGATGCTCCATGCATTGGAGCAGACTTCCCTGCAGGCCTGTACATGAAGAAGGCTGTAACCTCATGGAGAACCCACACTGGAGCAGAGTACTGGCAGGACCTGAGACTCTGTAAAGATGACGTTATGCCGGACAAAGTTTGCTGACAGCACTTGTGACCACATGGGAAAGACTCACACTAAAGCAATTCATGAAGAACTGCAGCCCATGGGAAAAACCCATGTTGGAGAAGTTCTTGGAGGACTGTCTCCCATGGATGGAAACGCATACTGGCATGGGGAAAGAGAGTGGAGAGGAAGGAGTGGCAGTAACAATGCATGAGGAGCTGACTGAAATCCTCATTTCCCTTCCCCCTACACTGCTTGGGAGAAGGAGGTAGAGCATTTGGGATTTGAGCCTGGGGAGAAGGAAGAAGTGGAAGGAAAGCGTTTTAAGATTTGGTTTTATTTCTTATTAACCTACTCTGATGTAATTGCTAATAAATTAAATTTTCCCTAAGTCAAATCTGTTCTGCCCATAATGGTGATTGGTGAGTGATGTCCTGTTCTTATCTCAATCCATGACCCTTTTGTCATACTTTTTCTCCTGTGTTCAGATGAAGGAGGGGGAACAGTAGGCAGTTTGGTGTACACTTGGCATCCAGCCAAGGTCAATTCACCACAGGAACACAGGTGAAAATAAATCTAGTGCTTCCAGCCAATAATTATTATGCCTCTCTGCCAGCTTCCAATCATTCTAACATAATTCAGAGGGTTTTTTTGAAGCCTTGGAACAAGTGCAAGGTAGTTTAAGAGGTATTGTTTGTGCTGTGTGGTCTTGCAAAAGACTTTCCTCCACTATGTCTGATTTCATTGCTGATATCAGACCCTTATCAGGTAAGCAAATGTTAGATTTAAAACCAAATCATGCGCCTACATTCAACAGCTGAGGTTCTTGGACCATCCACTCTAAGCACTTTGAATATCTATTTACCCCCTTAAAGTTTTCAGACTGTCTATCAATACAGTTGCTTCTGCACAGTCTCAAAAGTGTTATAGCTTTCACGGGACTGAATATTTAATTCATGTTTAAGCCTGTTCAAAATGCAGATACCTAGAGATCCGCCATAGTTAATGTCCTCACTGTGAATGCACAAAGTGTCAACTAGAAGCTGGGAGAAAATCCATTGATCCAAATGTATGTAGTTCTTGAATGTTGTTGCCGGAGCCTCATTGTGTAGACAAATCCACTGCTTTACTTTTAAAATACTATGTAGTTTTTCTGCTACTATAGTGGTGTACAACTAGTCTCTAAAATGGTCATCAAACAGAAGAGGAAATGAACTATTAGGTGGAACTGATATGTCAATTTACACATACAAAGAGACAAAGCCCATTTGAGTTCTGATATACTAGTGCAGGTGTAGTCTGCTAAGAAAAGGGATCAACTGACTATGGAATAGCATGAGTAGATGTTCCTGGCAGAACTAAGTAGAAGATAGAACAATGAAACACAGAGCTTTACATCTGTCACACCCCGAGGGAGACAGAGTAGGACCCAGAACTGTATTTAAACATTTAGTTTATTACCTATAATGTTACAATTCTAAGTCAAGAATATTAAGCTTAAGTCTAACCAATATTAGCATCCTATAAGGATTTGTGACGGACTATACGACCTGTACAGAGTTCAGTGATAAAGTCTTTAGATGTTTCCCCCAAGAAGTTGCTGCGAATGAAGTTTCTGCAAACGCTCCGGTGTTCGTAGATTGTTGACGTTGGTGGGAGATCTCAGATCAGCTGAGAGGGAGCTCCCATTAGGCTTGCTCCTCTCATTCTCTTATAGTCTATTCTGGAGTGATAACATCTGGGGTACCAGTCGGCCCATCTCCTTCACTTTGGTCAGTGATGTCCTATGGTCAGGGACACAGGGGATTGCTTCCTGTCAGTGCAATCCCCACCAATGCGTAGGAATCCAGAAAATCCAGGGTCGTAGATCACGATGTTTCCATCAGGAAAACTCATAGTCTAAATCACCAAAGTGCAACATATGTAGATTTCTATTCACAAATCTTATTAATACTTTTGTTTTGAGGATGACCTCTGAGCCTTTGTTCTGAAATCTGATAAGGGAGGGGATGACCAGGTGCCAGTTTAGTCATCCTGAGAGGCAAACGAGTGGCAGAGACACAGTGGCTCATTCTCCCCTACCCACCCTTGCTGCACAGGGGGGATTTGATATGGACGCTGATGTGGAGTGGTCACCAGACCTCCATCTGGGCCCTCTTCAACTCAGCAAGGCAGCAGCTCTCTGTAGCAGCTTCAAGGAGAGGAGGGGCAGGTCAACAGCATGAAAGGAAGATCACAACCTTGTAAGCAGATTTAATAAGCAGTCATGAAACTGAGTTTATCTTGTAGCTAGAGGAAGCAGAATGACGGACAGTTAACAGAAATCTTTGAAAATAGAGTTTTAAAACGTCCCAATATACTGAAGAATTTGTAGGAATAGTCTTCAAAAAACTCTCATAACAATATAGAAAATTATAACATAATTTATACCTTTACTTAACTTGTTCTCTCCATAGCCCTAAATTGTTATAAACATTATTTTACAAGTAGCTGATCTATGAACTTAGAAGTTACCAGTCCTGCATATCATTATGTAATAACCCAAAGCTGTAATAGAATACTAAGCAACACGTAAAAATCAGTCTCCTCACCTCCCTTCATGTTCCGCAGCTCTAACACCATAGACCACACTGAGCTGAATGCTGCAGGTGAGCCACCGGACAGGAACGAGCAAAGAGAACAGAAGCTGCTTGTACACCTGCATGTATGACTGGGCAACTGCTTGCATGAAATGTTGAGTAACAGAAACTTGGTTGTTATACCTGTAATAGTTGAAAAAACACTTTAAGGGGATTGAGGCACGGACTCCTGCACTGGTGTTAACAGCAGACCCTTTATTGCAGACGGGCTGCTTTTATACAGCTCTGCTGAATGTCAAACCCCGCGGTGTTATCCGGTGCGTTCCAACCACCTGTCCCCGCGCTCACCCCTCACAGTCCCCGCTCAGCGGTAACGGATCACTCGCTGTTCCCGCGCAGCCCCAATTCCTCCCTCGGGCAGCAGAAGGCTGCGGTCGTCTCTTCGGTTCTTCCGTTTACGGCGCTTTCCCGGCAACGCTCGTGCGCCGTCCGCTCCGTCAGGGTCCGCGCGGGGCAGCGTTGGGCTCGGCCCGTTCTGTGTGTGCTGCCCGTGCAGCAGCGCGGCGGGGCCCAGAGCGGGAGCGGCAGCATCCGCGGGGCGCGGGGGGACGGGCAGCACCGCGCTACGCGCAGCGGCAGCGCAGGGAACGCGCACCACAACACTTTGTGTTATTTTTCCTAACAGAACACGTAGGACAAGTTTTCTCAGTGACAGACTACATCCGGAAAAAACGCATTTACATTGTAAGTCATGAACATCATACAGAAGAAAATAATTCTCCGTGGCTGCAGACCGCTTCACTAACAATGACTGAGCGTTGGCAGCTTGTGCTTTGGTACAAACAATTTAACAGAGAAAAAGGAACCAACAGGATAAATTCATGGATGGTGACAGACAGAGCTATGTGAGGCCAAAACGTTCCATCAGCTTCCAGAAAAAGGGACAAACAAGCAAGATTCTTATTCCAAACTAAGTTGTATTAGTCCTTCTTTAGAGAACACAGAATGACAAGTGATGTTTGTAAGGAAAAGGGTTTGAAAGCAGTATAATGAGCTAGAAAAGGGCTGTACGGCCTTTGGATTACTGACTATTCATAGATTCACAGATAACTGACATGTCTGATAAGAAGAAGATTGCTTTCTGTACTGAATTCACAATTGATTTAACCAGGTTTACTGCAATAACCCAACTAAGGGAATTTTTCCATTACAATCAATAAAAATGTATGGTTACAATTTTCAGAAGTAGTCACTATAAAGCTCAGTAAGAAATTGAAAGCAAGATTACATTTAAGACTATAGGCATTACTCCTATGCGACTATTTTCTGTTGAGCTTGACGATTGCCTATGAATTCCTGAAACATTTTAGATATGATGATGATGAATAACCACAAATCATCTGGGCTCTGACTGATTCCTTACCCCAAAGATATAGTTATATACTATTAAACTTAAGTAATTTATTATTAAAATGGCTCTCAAAGTTCTAGAATACTAATAGCTATACACCCTTTCAACATTTTTGGAGATCGCTTTTTTCCACTAGAAATTCACCACCAGCTGAGAGTTCATCCTGTTATATGTTGCTTAAGAAAAAGTCCCTGAACTACCTTCATATTGCATTGTTAATCCTGAATTTCCCTTTTTCTAACAATCCTAGTAACTACAGAGAAAGCACTCCATAGTGTCTCTGCCTTTTTATTGCTGAGCAAATAAAGAGAAACCTGATTTAACAAGGTAAACGTGAAAGTGTGCTGAAAGGTTTCCCCAGTTTTTCCATATTCTGAGTGTCCTTGAACACCTTTGGGTGATCAAGATGCCAGTACATTCTGCTAAGAAGTGATCTTGAATAACAATCACTCAAAATAAACATAACAGTTTAGGCATTTCATTCAATAAAATTGTCACAATTGCCTCAAGATTCAACCAATAAGGATGGACTACAACTAAATAAAGAGGTGCATACTTATACTGTGTCTTTATATTGCACATAAATATGAGGGTAATTATTTGATTATTCCAGTTCTATTTATTGTTCTTCAGATGTCCTGATACATTAATTAGAACACACCAGCAATCATCAAGCCTTGAATGACTTTATTTAAATTCACTAGCTTCAGTCTTATCTGCTTCTTTTATTCTTAATTTTGCATTCTACATTTTCTTCATACTTCAGTACGTACATGTAATGCAAATTTGGATTTCTTATTTCTCCTTTAGCAAATTGTGCTTTGGATCAAAATTAGGCAATCAAGCAAAGAAAACAAGTGAGTCCCACATAATATTGGTTTGATTTATGTTTGTCATAAAATATCAATTGTAATTTTAAAGCAATTTCTTAAAAATGTCATTATAATCACCTTTTAGGAGAGATTACTTCACAAAGATAGAATAATACATGAAAAGAAAATAAAGCTGCTGACTATTTTCTTGAAAAATGAATAGAAAAGAGTGAGGCTCCCTCTATAATTCCTCTAGTTATGATTAGTTTATTTCATTTCAATAACAGCAGAGTAAAAATGTGTATAAATAGAAAGACAATAATGGGAACTTAAAAAAAGCCAGATGAACTAATAGGACAAGATCATTCCTTCTTCTCCCTACATTCTTTACACATAAATGAAACATTCTGAAAGACTTGTCCAACTCGCACATGGTAGAAATGGATTTGCTTCCCAAAATTCCTATGTTGTTTTAGCCTTGTCCTAGGAAAATGAATGGTAAAGGCTTCTGCTGAATGCTTTTTGTTAAGTGCTGAAGATTCAGTAAATAGGCTAAAAATTTACTTCTTTTTCTTTAAGATACACAAACTCCATGAAAAACACATACAGTGAGCCCTACTTGCATGACTTTACCAAAAATAAAGCTTAAAATGAGATTTCAATAATCTACTTTATGGCTGCATTTCTCAGGGATTGTATTCTCTGTACTGATCCAGTTTTAAGTAAAAGATTCAAAGATTCACTTCTGAGCTACAGTGCTAAATAATTAAACATTTATTCTTTATCACCTTATAACTTTTTTCTATATGTATAGTATTCGTGTTCTTTTTAACTACTTTGTGATATTTGTTAGAACATTAAGATCATTATCTGTACAAGAAAAAGATGTTAGAAGAAGAAACAAAATAATTCTGATATCTACTAGACATTGTATTTCTTCACTGTTTAGCTTAGTCTCCTATGCGTCAAAAATTCGATACTAAAAAGTAACCAGATTACTACTGAGATTATTTTTTTACACTTAACTAGGTGTTAAATCCATAAATTAAGTAATTCTCAATAGGTCTCAGAATCCAACATATTTTAACACTTCAAAATTTTTCATTTGATTCATTACTATTCTATCTTATTCAGCTGCATCTCAAACTCAAATTTGCTGTAAGAATCAACCAGGACAGAGTCCTGGAAATAAATGATCCACTAATGATGAATTGAGTGTACAAGGAATACTGCCAAAACATTCCTGCTTAGGAATTTTTTTTTTTTTAGAAGTGTAATAACTAATTTATGAATGTTTGTTGCCTTTGGCTCTGGTGGTAGTAGCAATAATAAGAACAATGTGAAAGAAAAGTAAGTAAAAAAAGCCATAGCAGAATAAAGAAAAGCTGTAATGAAGAAGAAGGGCCCAAAGCATATTTATTCATCTTGTATATCAACCTAGTGAAACAATAAATGTATTTCAAGCTAGATTTTCTGAAAAAGCTATATTTATCAGAACAGAGACGAGTACTTGACTGAAGTTTCCCCATTTATTTTTTTTTCAGTTCAATTAAACCAACCTGTTTTCCCTTTCTTTGAGTGTCACAATCTCAGGCTTCGACTAAACTATTTCTTTATTTGCTCTGTGCCTTAGGTCACAGTCAGTCCTAAATATTCTGCAATTGACATTTACTCATTCTTTTCATTTAAAAAAAAAAAAAGAATTTGTTTATATTTGTATCAGAAATGGGGTGACCAGCAGGTCCAGGGAGGTTATTCTCCCTCTCTACTCGGCCCTGGTGAGACCGCAGCTCGAATACTGTGTTCAGTTCTGGGCCCCTCACCACAAGAAGGACGTTGAGGCTCTGGAGCGTGTCCAGAGAAGAGCAACGAAGCTGGTGAGGGGGCTGGAGAACAAGTCTTATGAGGAGCAATATATTTTGTCAAAGCAATATATGCCCATTATCTAATTAATGATATATTTACCAGATTAGACCCTGTTTGATGTTTCCATACCTATACTGTGATTGCCAGAATGAAAGCAAGAAAACTGTCTTTGTGTTACTCCATTGAACGTGAACATGAAAATGTGTGATGCCAACAAAACTGTGGTAACTTATTGGCTGGAACAATCATGAGCTCATGATGCTAGAAAATAAAAATTCTTATGAGCAAGAAAGCAATTAACATACACTGAATACTATTTTTCTTGCCATTGTTTTTAAAACTCAATGAAATACTGACTTTGCATTAACAGTAGTATTCATATTACTGCTACATTTCTGTGAAAAGACTGACTTCCACAGATGCTTGAGGAGGCAAGAAAAATGATGGAAGTAAAACAAAATTTTCCAATTTTGCCTGCAGTATTATGAAATTAAATAGGTTTTCTTGTTGAAAATATTCAGAATGAATCAAAGGAGTAGTGTCTGAACCTGTTTTGGAATAAATTGAAAGAATTATTCTTTCTCTTAAAAAATACAAGAAATATGCAGATGTATGCTAAGCCGCTTTATGATATTTTGGATTGTTTGGGTTTTACCCACTTCCTTGTATGCCTCTGGTGAGACCAGAATTATGACTCTAAAAAAAATTGAAGATTCAGTGCCAAAAGTTTGGTTCTTCCTGAGGCCCATTGGAGCCCCTAATTGTCTGCTACACAGGCAAATATCAGAAAGTATGGACTAAAATTCTGTCTCTTCAATCTCCTGAGCCCAAAAGCAGTCCATTTTTTTTTTCAAAGTGGAGAAGAAGGATAAGTCATAGTAATGTCTACAATTAAAATAACCAGCAGAGCTGACCTAACATGATCACAGAACAGTATTTTGGAAAGAACAAGACTTTCTATATTATGTGTATTTTACATATATGTTGCTTACATCCAAATTTATTTAGCTCATAAAAAGGCAATAACGGCTAGCAATGCTTGGGCCAATAATCATTTCCAGTCCTGGTTTATGTGATAGCTGAACTGAGATGTGAAGTGAGAAATGTGGTGTTCATACTCTTCTTTCTCCAGGTTGGTTATGCTGCCTCACTGTTTCAGGCTAGGACCTAAGACAATTTCCCTTCCAGCCTCCTTTATTCCTACAAACCAGGAATGTAGTCTGTCTGCATTTTTTATTGAACCTTACTCCCTTCAGCTGATTGGTGGAAACAATGCATGAATTTACTTGGTTATGGGTTAAATGACTCCACAAAAGAAAGCAGAAGATCATAGACTCCAGTTGTGTGTGTGAAGGCAGAAGTTTTTATGCCAGTTCAAGATCTTCTGCCATGTGAAGGATGAAAGGAATTCCAGGCATTTTGCAGTGCAAGTTTACAATGACTTCTACTCACGCTATATCTCTGAAGGTCTATACATGCTTTGTGGTTACAGATTTGAATGTTGCCCAGAGAAATTCTAACAATCTTCTATTCCCTCACCGCTGCAAAAGGTATCATGTCCACTATTGTAATATTTGTTTTCATATATGTGTTCAGCCCACTTGTACATAAGGTTTAGCTATTGCATTAAAAAAAAAAATCAGATACTAAAACAGGATGTTACAGTTCTTCAATTTTTACAATCTGTAGAAAGACATATATTTCAAACAAGGCACATGTAAGTATACCAATAGAACTATTTTTTAAAAAGAAGCAAGGTCAGTAGCAACATATTTCCTGTACGCAGTGATGATTAATAATTATATGGATGTTTGCATTAATTTCTAAATATATATTAAGGCAATTTTTAAGATTTTACAGAAGAAAAGTATTGGAGAATAGTTGAGCTGGAAGGGACCTCTGCAAATTGCCCTGCCCAGCCCCTCCTGCTCAAAGTAGGATCAATTCCAAAAGCTTTCTTGGGGCTATGTCCTTTTGGTTGTTGAATATTTTCAAGGATGGAGACTTCATAATCTCACCAAGCAACCTCTTTCAGGGTTGAAAATTGATGAAATTGTTTTTTCGTATGTTTAAATGGAATGTCCTGTATTTCAGGTTATGACTATTGCCTCTCTTCTTATCACTGGATGTCACTGAGAAGATCTTGACTCTGTTGTCTTTTATGTCCCTCCCTCCCCCCACATATTTACTGCATTGGTAAGATTTACCGGTAGGGTAAGAAACATGGAGGTTCTCTTCTCCCAGTTGAACAATCTCAGCTCTTTCAGCCTGCCCTTGAACAACAGATGTTCCCATTCCTTAGTAATCCCTGTGGCCCTTTTGTGGACTGCCCTAAAATAGTCTTCTTTTGGCCATTTGTGGCTCAAGAACATTTGAAGTCAGACATACTGTCAATTGTTTCTTACCAGGAGATAGGGCAATTGTGAGGCAGTCTTGGAAGTACAGTCCATATAAACCTTGAGAAAACAGTATACCACTCGATTGCACTTATTTACAGTAAAACACAGCATATTCTGGTCTAATTCCATTTAAGGGAGATTTGGAACTCAGATTTCCATTTTGTGGTTTATGTTATCATATCTGATTACTGCCTGGCTGAATTCCCTAGCATTCGTCACTGACAGCTACCTACCATTAACTCTCTCTGCCTTCTCCTCTCCCCCTCCTTTCCTCTCTTTGAATGACTAATGGTATCTGCATATTAATGTTTATTGGGGTGGATATTTCAGCTGAAATAACCTATTCCTTTACCACCTACTGTTGTCTTTGCATTTATTTTATAAGCAAGGTATGCCTCAGCTGTTTGTTAATCCTTTATGAGAGCTGGAGGGTTTGTACGACAATTCTTATTAAGTCTGTTTCTTAGTTTTCTGGGTTTTTTTGTTTATGTTTTGTTTATTTCTTTGTGTTTTGTTTATTCTTCGTGTTTTCTTTGGTTTTAGTTCTTTGTTTATCCGTTTGGATAGGTACACATTTACTCCTGATATAAGCAAGGCACGATTCCTGTGGTAGTGATTGCATGTCCCAACTGTTGGTGATATACCTTGACGACAACATTTGTTAAGGTAGAAACATAAGTATGAACAGTATGAGTGAATAAGGGAACTTAAGCTACCAGAAAAAGGTCATATATGCTTGTGACTCGTGTGTCTTGTGGGAGGTGGAATACATAGGCAACTGTATGGAAGCATCTGTATATGTGTCTGTGTGAGGTTAGAGCTTTAGGAGTTACTAACGGAAGGCTGATAAATATTTTTAGTAGTTTATTAACATTTTGGGAGCATCCGGTATAGTTGCTTGTCTTCAGTGTTACTGACACTCATCCAAAATGTGTAGCTCATTAATTGTCAGTTTGTTATGCATTGATAATTCATTAATAAACCATTTTGATTTTGATTTTATTTTTGCTAACAATTCAACAGCTTCTCACTGTGACAACTCCTGCTGCTGTCAGTCATTAGAGTTTCGTCTCCAACAGCTGATATTGATTTAGATAGTTCAAGATTTGGGAAATCCTGTGGCTCTGTCACTCAATACCAGTAGAAGCCATCTAGTTTCAAGCAATTTTTGAAAAATATATTTGTATGGGCTGATAACTCCTGAAGTCTAGTGTAGGTACCTCAAAACCGTTGATAAAATCATAGGTGATAAAGTCCCCAGTTCAGTCAGCAACTCAACATACAGTAAGGCTGCAGAGAAAGATCTACTTGCTTCTTTCATTTGAGACAGATGCAAAATAATATATGGTGGATTACTAGTTTCTAGTTTTCCTATCTAAACTGAAACAATGAAATACCTCAAATGGTGTACACAGGATGACTGTTCCATTCTCCCAAAATAAAATGTTTTTCACAAACTATAGAATTAGGCAATGACATACATTACCATTTAATGTCAAAGCCATAATCTGTGCTATATGTAGCAAGTAAATATTCATATATGCATATATGGATAAGAAAAGTTATAATTAGAAAGTACTGAAGGGCAAGATTTTCAAGGGAAATTAAACTCTCATGAGCAGGACATGTCTTAACTCCTGGAGATTTAGTAACATTTTCACTAGAGAAGATGATCCTCTGCCCTTTATAATGTCTTTTGCACTTTCCTGTGAAGCATCTAGTAATTTCAACTGTGGAAGACTGGTCAGCATAGTACAAAAGTAAGAGTTTTGACTGACAGTGGCAAGTCCTATTAAAAGAAAAATAAAGGAGAGACTTACCGAGAAAGTAAACACCAACAAGACAGGATCCTAAGTAAGCCTCTCTGATTTAAAGAAAAATATGAAATGGTAACTTATCAAGTGATAAGGACACCAATATCATTTCACAATTTGTCTTCATTTGCATTTCATAAAAATATGAATCTGATTATAGCATCTTTAATGTGTTATCTAATCTTATTAAGGGTCATGTGAAGCCACCTTCAAGAAAAGAAACATCAGCTAAGGTCATAAATATTGTTTTATATTTACGCATTCTAGTTGTTTATTTCTTTCATGTTAATAGGTAGCACCTTGATTTTACCTTCTGGTTGGAATGCTTAATACAATAAATAATAATCCACTTTTTCTCAATGGATGTAAATATGGAGAACCATTTAGCTTGACTGTGGGAGATTTCAATTCTTTTTTCTTATGTTTCCCTTTCACAATTCCAAGAAGGACTGAGTCCTCCAAAATTGGAAAAAATTCTTCCCATTTTAAAAACAGATAACTTATTTAAGATCCTACCAGGCAAACATGTTTATCATGGGATATACTGATTATTCCAGTCAGCCACTCTTCCTGGAAGCCCAGGAATCTGATATGGAATCAGGCATCTATTAATCAAGTCCTAGATTTCCAGTGATGGTAACAAGGAAATAGCTCATGCATAGTAGCAAAGAGAAGAATAGATTACATGCGTGTCTTAACCTGGAGCTGAATCTCACCCTTCGTGATAACTTTCTGAGCCTTGTCTTCTCCAGGCTGAACAAGGCCAGCTCTCTCAGCCTGTCCTTGTATGGAAGGTGCTCCAGCCCTCTGATCATCTTTGTAGCCCTCCTCTGGACTTGTTCCAACAGCTCCATATCCTTCTTATGTTGAGGATTCCAGAAATGGACACAGTATTCCAGATGAGGTCTCACAAGAGAGGAATAGAGGGGCAGAATCACCTCCCTCGCCCTGCTGGCCACGCTTCTTTTGATGCAGCCCAGGATACAGTTGGCCTTCTGGGTTGCGAGCGCACTTTGCCGGCTCATGTCAAGCTTCTCATCAACCAGCACCCCCAAATCCTTCTCCGCAAGGCTGCTCTCAATCACGTCATCCCCCATCGTGTATTGAAAATGGGGATTGCCCTGACCCAGGTGTAGGACCTTACACTTGGCCTTGTTGAACCTCATGAGGTTCTCAGAGGCCCACTTCTCCAGTCTGTCCATGTTCCTCTGGATGACATCCCACCCTTCTGGTGTGGCAACTACACCACTCAGTTGGTGTCATCTGCAAATTTCCTGAGGGTGCACTCAATCTCGCTGTCAATATCATTGATACAGCTATTGAACAGCACCAGTCCCAGTACGGACCCCTGGGGAACACTCGTCACGGATCTCCGTCTAGACTTTGAGCCACTGACCACTACTCTTTGAATATGACCATCCAACCAGTTTCTTATTCACTGCACTGTCCACCCATTGAATTCATATCTCTCCAATTTAGAGAGAAGGATGTTGTGGGTGACCATGTCAAAGGCTTTACAGAACTCCAGATAGATCACATCCATTGATTTACCCATGTCCACTGCTGTGGTTACCCCATCACAGAAAGCCCCTAAATTGGTCAGACAGGATTTGCCCCCGGTGAAACCATACTGGCTGCCATTAACCGCCTCCATGTCCTCCATGTGCTTTAGCATAGCTTCTAGGAGGATCTGTTCCATGATCTTCCCAGGCACAGAGGTGAGGCTGACAGGTCAGTAGTTCTCAGGGTTGTCTTTTCTACCCTTTTAAAAAATGGGCACAGCATTACCCTTCTTCCAGTCACCAGGGACTTCTCCTGACTGCCATGACTTTTCAAATATCATGGAGAGTGGCTTAGCAACCACATCTGCCAATTCCCTCAGGACTCTGGGATACATCTCATCAGGCCCCATGCACTTCATAGAATGCACTTCATAGAATGCACGAACGAATCATAGAATCACTAGGTTGGAAAGGACCCACTGGATCATCGAGTCCAACCATTCCTAACAATCCCCAAACCATGCCTCTCAGCACCTCATCCACCTGTCCCTTAAACACCTCCAGGGAAGGTGACTCAACCACCTCTCTGGGCAGCCTCTGCCATTGTCCAATGGCCCTTTCTGTGACAATTTTTTTCATGATGTCCAGCCTGAACCTCCCCTGGCAGAGCTTGGGGCCATTCCCCCTTGTCCTGCCCTCTGTCACTTGGGAGAAAAGGCCAGCTCCCTCCTCTCCACAATCTCCTTTCAGGTAGTTGTAGAGAGCAATAAGGACTCCCCCAGTGAATGGTCACTGCAGCCCAGGCTGCCTCTGATCCTAATGTCACTAATGAGTTCGCTTCTATTGGTGACCATAAGGTCCAGTATTGCATCTTCTCGGGTGGGGATCTGTGTCAGCTGGACTAAGAAATTATCCTCAATGCACTCCTGGAATCTCCTGGATTGCCTACATCTTGCCGTGCTACTTTTCCAGCATATGTCTGGTTGGTTGAAGTCCCTGAGTAGGATGAGAGCTTGCGAGCGTGAAGCCTCCTGTTGCTGGAGGAAGAAGGCTTCATCAGTCGGCTCTCCTTGATTGAGTGGCCTGTAGTATACACCAACCACAAGGTTCCCATTGGTTCTTCCATCTTTAGTTTTTACCCACAAGCTTTCAACCTGTTCATGGCTACTCTTCAATGACAGCTCTTCACATTCTATCCTTTTCCTGAGATACAGGGCAATGCCTCCACCCCTCCTTTCTCATTTGTCTCTCCTTCCCAGTGGACCCTTTCTTACCTATAAGGTGTTTTAGAGAAGTATCCTCCCTAACACCTGACCCCTGACACCCGTCCTTCCACCTCTTGTTAAGGGCTAGCTCAATGTAACCCCCCCGGCACCCTTCATATATAGTTTAAAGCCCTATCTACAAGCCCCGCAAGCTCCTGGGCAAAGACCCTCCTCCCCCTCAGAGAAAGGTGGCTCCTATCTGAAGCCTAAAATCCCAGTGCCACGTAGGCCATCCCATTATCTAAAACCCCAAAGTTATTGTTGCAGCACCAGCCATGGAGCCATGTGGTAACAGACTGGACCTGTCCGAGCTGTTCTTTGTCACCATCAACTCTCTTAGTAAGCCTCTTAGTAACTTTACGTTGTTAAGTACCTCAGCCCTCTCCTTATCTGTTGATACGTGATCCCCATTTCAAGCCATCAGTGGAGGTACGTTCTCTTCGACCTTCCTCTTTTGATTGACGTACCTGTAAAAGCCCTTCTTGTTAGTCTTTATTTCCATTGCCAATTTCAGCTCCAGTTGTACCTTGACTTTCCTAACTTCATCCCATTACTAAGTAACTCTTAGTTACTGTTAGTCTTACTTACTTAGTTAGTAACTTAGTTGAGTAACTCTTAGTTACTTTTAGTCTCTTAATAACTTTAAATAAAGTCCCTTAGTAACTTAATTGCTTTGTACAGGTGTATGGTTTCATCTTTATTATATTGATTTTTCAAGTTCACACAAAACCATTTCTAAAATTTATCATTACCTTGCTATGAAATGAAATAAGGCTATAATATTAGAAAACAAGAGCAGCAGCACTAAAAAATTCTACATTCATTTGAATATAACTTCTGCAATATGTATACAATCATATATAATTGTGTGTTATTATAAAGGCTGTGTTCAAGAAAATATGCAGTATGAAGCGTATTCCTGATAAACTATGTGTCCCTATTGCTGCAAATGAATTTTGCTTTCAGCATGATGTCTTTGGCAGGACCTAAATTAATTCTTAATTACATTATTCTGTACCAAAGTATTAGAAGATTTAATTTCCTGTAAGAAAAATATAGCAGAAGAAAAAGAAAAAAAGAGGGGAAAATTATGTAAAATTTGATGCAGTAAAGGTATCGATTCAAGACATTTTACCCAGATCAATTGGAATGTAAGATAACTGAAAACTGTACTTCATTGGCTTATTATGAAAGAGAATTAGTAGATACTCAGATAAGATCTTATTTTCATAATGGCATTCAGTCTCTGTGTCATCAGTAGAACTTAGAAAAAGAAATATGCTTAAGAGCCTACCCGTGACCCCAGCTGTGCTTCTACAGTGCAGCGTAGTATTACAGACATCGAAACTGATGTGGACATAACAGTGCAAAGTTATACAACAATGATAGCTCAAGTCCCATAATATATATGACTACATTATTTCCATTTGTAGAACTTACTTACTTGAGAGACACAGGTATCCTAGGACAACTCAATATGATTTAGACATATTGTGAATGTTATTTTGAACAGAGTCTGTCTAAGATATTTACGTGATTTTTCAGTGTCTCCATTTCTCTGTATTTATAGATTACTCAAAAGAGTTTGGGATACCTAAATCACTGAAATGTAAAACATTTTAGGAAGTATAGATAAGACTGTTATATAATTACCTAGTAATTCCAAGGAAAAGGGATTAAAAAATTGTAGAGTATGTGGATTACGAGGGAAATAAAGATAGGAATGCATAAGGAAATTGGTTTGATATTATTAGAATAGATATTTTAATAAATAATTTGAGAGCATCCAAATTTTTTTTTGTCAGAGAGAAATGGTCACAGGCAGTTACAAGATCAAGGCAATATTCAATTCCATTTGGATGCTTCCTTCTCTTTAGTTTTGCTGTCTTTATTTTTTACAGCAGTTTGGGCATTTGTAGTAATTACTGTGTATTATATTTAAGCATCTTCTACATGGAAGTCACAACTTTCTTAGTGAAATGACTCCATACTCACTGGAAGAGGCTGTTTTAGTGAGCTAGGAAAGAGAAAGGAAAGAGCATCATTGGCATAAAATTTCAGGATAGCTTTTCTAAAGAAAGTGAAAAGACCCTCTCAGATAAAGACCCTCTCAGATCTTGCAATTGAGCCATGTCTTTGGGGCCTTATTAATATTCCTGTTAGCCCAAGCAGATAGGAAAACCATATAGGAGTGCAGGGAGTAGAATGCATGAAGAATTGACACCTGTGAGTGAATAAACATGGATTCAGACTGGGATGTGATTGAGACGGATCAACCAACAAGAGACTTGGCAATCCAAGATGGTTCAGAAATGCAGGATTAGTCAGACACGGAGAGATTAGGTATTGACATCAATCAAGAACACAAACCATTATAAGTATTGGATTTGGGCATTCTGATATTGCATAAATGTGTTAAGAGTGGAAGACATCACTCAGGTCACTGATGTCAGTCCCCCCAATCAGTACAAATGTTTAGTTCAGGTAAGTCTATAAATCTTTTAGATTTCTGAAGATCAGACAGCTCTCTTAAGACTCTCACTGTTCTATAACTAGTTTTTCTGTCTCCCAACCATTAGTGTCCAGCAAACAATTGCTTTCACTCTGAGTGGTTAGATAGGGGTTGCCAGTGACTACCCTACTGATAAAAGGCAGGGGTGTAGCCAGAGAGACTTCCTATAATAGGAGCTATTTTCCTGCAAGCTGATCTTTTAAGAGAGGTGATAGAACCTCTGACAGTTGAGGTATTTGAAAGTGCACTGAAAAAAATGCTAAGGGGAGTACTGAAAAGAGCAATACCAGACTAATAGATAAAAGGAGTGGGTGACCTATTAAATCTTTTTAAGCTTCACTGCCATTTGAAAGTATTTTCTTTTTAAAACAAATCCTGTACTTCCAAGTTCCAATTGAAAGAAACATTGCATTGGAAAAGATCTCTCAAATTACTGAATCTAGTTTCCTACTCTTGTGGACAAAGAACTGAAATAAATCCTATCAAGTGTTCTCTGTTGCAGCAAAATTGTTAACATATCAGGGAATAAGATTGTTGTCAAAATTCTAGCCTGCCTGAAGGTAGTCATATTTCTAATAAAACGTTTTTTAGAATAAGATTGTTAAAAGAATTTAATAATTTTATCTCTTGGAAAAGTTCATAAGAAAACTTCATAAGAAAACTTCATATAGACTTTTGCAGAATAAGTGTTCATTAATGCTTACTTCTACCATGCTATAGAGAGGAAGAACAAATTTATCTGGAAAAAAATAGGTCATAGGTACTGCTGAGCTCTTATCGTTCAAAGTTTATCCAGGCTATAGTAACTGTTATGTAGTAAGTAGAGTTAAATTGTTCTATTTCATGGAAGAACATAAGTTTTCTTTCACACACAGAATATACTAATCAGCACTTTGAAATACTAACAATATCATTTAATTCTGTGCAGTTGTTGAGAGGGACCTTTCTAGTGAGATAGTAGTACATAACTCTCAGTGAGCATGCCAGTATTATATCACTGCAAATGTTGGAATCTCACACTCAAGCCTATCTGGTAAACCACCTTTATCAGTGCAGCTCTCTGCCTACATAATTTTTCTCATTTCAGTCAGGTTTATTTTACTCCTGAAGGAGATACAGAAAGACAATCTGACCTAGAAACTGTAGGAACACATCTAGGCCATCATACTGAAAGTCTAATTGGTAATTTCTAATTGGATAGTTTCTTTTATTTTAGCAACTTAACTGTAGGTAATGAACTATTTTAAAGTTCTGAGAGTGGTAGGTCTTCTATTAACAGATGGGAAGGAAAGAACACATTTTATGGACCATCTTATGAGGTGACACTAACAGAGGAGTTTATCTTTCTCTCTCCTAAAAAAGCAACGTAGACCAGATTAATGTTTTACTGAATACTTGAAAGAAAATCATAAATCCCAGTTGACTTTCAAGGATTACCGCCTCCGAGCTTGATAACTGCCCATTCCAAAGTGCCAGAATTTAAGAAAAAACGTCAGGATGACATGGATGAGCAAGGAGTTTCTGACCAAACTCATACATAAAAAAAAAGATAAACATATCTGAGACAGAAGCAGGGGAACGTGGCCAAGGAGGAGTATAGAGATGCTGTCCAGCTGTGCAAGGATGGGATTAGAGAAGCCAAAGCCCATCTGGAGCTGAACCTCATGAAATTCAGCAAAAGTAAATGTGAAGTCAGGCACTTGGGGAAGAATAATCCCATGGCCCGAAACAGACCGTGACCAACTGCCTGGAAATCAGCTTGACAAGAGAGTGATCCAGGGGTCCTGGTGGAAAACAAGCTGACCATGAGCCAGCAATGTGTCCTTGTGGCAAGGAAGGTCAGCGGCATCCTGGGCTGCTTTAGGAAACCTGTTGTCAGCAAGATGAGAGAGATGATCCTTTCTCTTCATCCAGGAGTGTTGAGACTCCTTCTTGAGTGCTGTTTGTTCCCCAGTATAGAAAAGACATGGACAGGACTGTACGCTTCCCTGTTCTTGTGCATCTCTTTAAGATTTGATATTAGCAACTGACAGAATTCGCGTGCTAGCAGAGGGACCTTTGATGTAACTGTGTACCCTTGGGCTTATTCTTTTTATGTTCTTATCTGATGGTTCTTTTTTCCTCCCCTTTTCACAGCAATGGCATTATAATTGTGGTAGCCTACACTTTTCTGCCCAGTAACTTTTAACTCTGACAGATTTTAGTGACTTTTTCCTCATTAGGGCAGAAACTTCTATTTCTCATCATTCCAGCTCCTACTTTTATTCTTCAGACTTAACACCTAATCTTCCTTTCCAAAACATGGACTTTTCCAGAGGTGATGCATGTGACAGGAACACATGCCACAGCCACAGAAGTATCACAAGAAAAAGTATTAACATCTTGTCAGTCAACAGAGAATTAACCTTACATCACTGATATCTACAAAAGGCAGTGAAATGTAGACCTGCATGAAAATTTGAGTGTTCTAATCTGTAACGTGCTAAGAAATGTAGTTCAGATTCATCCCCAGAAAGCTAATTGGTTTGAAAATTTTGGGGGCATCAGATTTCAGCCTCTGAACTGGAATCTGATTTGTTAAGAACTTGAGATAAAGGTTGCAGCGGGAATCCCTTTGGAGAACGGAATGAGGAATAGGTTTATCTGTCCTAAGGAGCTGTGGTCTCTGCTAAGTAGCTTTGGGCACCATCTACTGGCATTCCCTGTGTTAACTCCCTACAAGCACCCCTACTCTTGAGAGAGGTTTAGCCCTGGTCACTAGATCTGACTGAGCAATTCATATAATCTCTAGCTGATAAAGCACCAAAGGGGAAGATTAGCTTCTATCTAGAAGCACCAGGAGCAGCCAAAACAGTAGACATAGTACTGGGATCACAAAAAATATTCATGGAAATCGTCTGTGTATACTGTGATTCTGCATCAACTTGCTCAGCACTGTAGCAAAAAAAGTTCAACATGCTGTTCCGGAGAATTCAAAGGAATTTACATCATCCCCTCAAGAACTTTGCCTGATGCCCTCTTCCATGTCATCACCACTAACATATGAGCCTGGTAAAAGATAAATATGTACAGGACAACTTCCATGAGAATATATGAACGCTTTTAAGTAGCAGAATTTTAAAGTAAAAGTCGCTTTAAAACTACTTTAAACTTTTAAAGTACTGCTGGATACCAGTATTTTAAGGAACATGAGAATCCTACTAAAAAATATCTTATTGGCTTTCACAGAAACTGGAGCATAAAAGTATAATTGCACATGGATAAGGAGTGAGTATGTTAGAAGGTCTTGGTTTTAAATGATATGTTATGGAAGAAAAAGTACTTGGCAATTGAAAGGTATAAATAATTTTAAACATTTGCACTTATTAAAGTAATAAATCTAGATCTATATAAGTAATGGGTTACTTTTTTCTTGGTCTGGAGGTTTTGAAGGTTTTTTTGGTTTGGTTTGGTTTGAAGTTCCAGCTATAAAAAGAAATAAAAATTTGTTTATGGAAACAGGAAACTTTTAGGACTATTGAAATCTCAGTGTTCAGAGTGCACTAGAATTGTGTTATTTAGAACAGAACTTCCTGTAACTGCTATATATTAAGAAAATAGTGCAATGTTCAATTGTGTATTAACGATCACATTTATTGTCAAGAGGATTTGTCTCAGATTACTCTGAGTTTAAACTATAAGCAATAGCAAGAAGGGAAAATGAAGCCCTTCTGACTGCAACTGTGTTTGAAGTCTGCCTTGTGACAAACTACATTGCTAAAGTATTTGTCCCAATGGTCTGGTATTCATTTTGAACAGACCACTCCTTTTATCAAGAAAGAAATATGAAGGGTATGAGATATTTTGTGGGTTTTGTAGTACCAAGTCAAGGACATGTGACTTATACCTCTATTTTGCTAGCAGTAGTGTCACAAAAACTTGAATCACATATGAGGAATCAGACATGTATGAAAAACAGATGGCTAAGTTTCCACAAACTTAAGGCTGTTAGAAGAAAGAGTCACACTGAGCAAGCTGGTCCAATTCTTCATAGAAAAATTCTTCCCTTTATTTGTCAAGGTGGTCCACAGTCATATGTCTCTGGTGGATATACAAACAACAGTGATTAAAAATTTATTTTATGTTTGTTTCATTTTGTGTGTATGTTTTCTTTATTTCTGTGGTGAAGATCTACACTTCATTGCCAGTGTAATATGATAGAATCATAGAATCATGGAATCATAGAATCATAGAATAGTTTGGGTTGGAAGGGACCTTAGAGATCATCTAGCTCCAACCGCCCTGCCATGGGCAGGGACACGTCACACTAGATCAGGCTGCCCAAGGCGCCATCCAGCCTGGCCTTGAACACTTCCAGGGATGGGACTTCCACAGCTTCCCTGGGTGACCTGTGCCAGTCCCTCACCATCCACGTTGTGAAGAATTTCCTCCTAATGTCTAGTCTAAATCTGCCCCTCTCCAGTTTACACCCATTGCCCCTCCCCTGCTTTTCTGTAGGCCCTTCAGGTACTGGAAGTTCGCTATAAGGTCTCCTCTGAGCCTTCTCCAGGCTGAACAAGGCCAGCTCTCTCAGCCTGTCCTTGTATGGAAGGTGCTCCAGCCCTCTGATCATCTTTGTAGCCCTCCTCTGGAGCCGTTCCAATAGTTACATATCCTTCTTATGTTGAGGATTCCAGAAATGGACACAGTATTCCAGATGAGGTCTCACAAGAGAGGAATAGAGGGGCAGAATCACTTCCCTTGCCCTGCTGGCCAGGCTTCTTTTGATGCAGCCCAGGATATGGTTGATGAAGATTAAATTAAACAGCACTGGTCCCAGTACGGACCCCTGAGGGACACCACTTGTCACGGATCTCCACCTGGACATCGAGCCATCAACCACTACTCTCTGAATACACCATCCAATCAGTTTCTTATCCACTGTACTGTCCAACCACCAAATCCACATCTCTCCAATTTAGAGAGAAGGATGTTGTGGTTGACTGTGTCAGACGCTTTAGGTCGTTGTAATGTAATCTATAAACACTATGGCAATTGTTTCAAATTCCAATAATTTCCTCAAATGAACAATTTTATTAGATGGATAAATACACATACCATAAACTCTGATCCTCCTGTTCTTGATTGTATTGATTTAATGCAGAGTCATTACTAAAAGTGGCTGTAATCCAATCTATATCACCAATCTGAGGATTTAATCAAGGCAAATGCAAATATTTTGGACCGTACTTTACAGGGATTTCAATATTCCAGTCTCTTTGTTTGCATCTGTCCTTTAAGAAAAGATCACTAATAAGATTTTCTAATCAAATTTGTAACTCAAAGAATGCAAATTGCACATCACGTTACCAGAGCAGTGAACGTCAAGAGGAACTGCTAAAAGGAGAAAAATAAAACATTTAAAAAGAAAGAAATCAAAACTTCACCTAGTATGCTAAAATTTTTGATTAATTAGTGTGACCTGTTTTGTGTTTCATGTGTCAAGGAAGAAGAATGTGTACACTAGAACAATTTACTTGCTCTTTTTCACCAAACAAAGTATCCTAAATAAAAAAAAAATAAATCATACATAAGGGTGTTCAGGCAAGGATTTTGAAAGTTAACAGATGATAAGTCAGTGGGTTAGTGCTCATTGTTTCAAAACTGCATGAAACTTTGGACACTGAAATTTACCCCTAATGATTTTTCTAATAATTGTACGAGCTTAAAACTCATCCAATACAAAGCTGTTAACAATAGAATCCAACCTATCAGTCAAAAAATACTTTACTGAATACATAATGGAAATTGGTTTTGAATACAACCTACAGAAAGGTCAAGTTCAAAGGTTAATGAGTTAGAAGGACACCCCTACATATATTAAGGTACAATAACCCATGTAAATTTGGGGTTAACACAATGACTGTTCCACTAGTAGGATATACAAAAGATGAGAAACACTAAATTCTGACTAGAGATGTTAAACATAGAAAAATTTTGAGTCTTCACTAGATGAGGGAATTCATCAAGTACATCTGTAGCAACAGAATGGTTAAAAAGAAATGTGTGGGGTTTTTTTCAGTTCAGAGCAATTATGTAAAGAAAAAACCAGATAATTTGAGAAGTTATTCAAAAGCATATTTATATAATAAAAAATACATTTTTTTTTGGTTCTTTTCCTTCTAATTCTCTGATTCTGATTTAGTGCAGATTACAACAGACCGTAATGGATTGTGTGCTGCTTGTTCATCTTCTAAATTGAAGATCAAGTGCCTTATGTTAAAGAAATAGAAGAATGACCCTCCAATGGATGCCAGCAGTTAGGCAATTTTCATCATCTTTCAAGGAATCAGAATACTACCCCGCTGGGAGTTTACAGATCTCCCAGTTCTAGAATGGGTGTGAACAGCTGTTCTGTAATCTCAACCTGCCTTTAACCCTCACTGAAGTTTTACTTCTCTTGCCTTCATTTTATTTTGGATATTTTTGCTCTAGATATCAAATGTTAACCAAGGAATAGATCATTGCGGGATCTACAAAGAACAAAGAGGTATTTTATAGCTTATTCTATAACAAAGTAAACCTATGGAGAATTCCTCGATTATATTTTAGAAAGCTGAACAAGAAGAAATCTTTTAAAAAAAGCTATACTTATAGTATGTTACAGAGACATGTACAAGTACCAAATATAATCCCGAACACAGATGAAAGTCACTGAATCATATTTAACAGCTGTAAAACTTATTGCTATTTTCTAAACCTGGGAATTATTTTAATAACAAAAAGAAGATACTGCATCACAAAATATATATTCTCTATTTACTCTGACAAGTGAAACCTATATTTAATAGTTTGTAATAGCTTATAATGAACTAGTAAATAATGTGAAACAATATATTGTAATAATAATAAAATAGGAAGCTTTTGTAACTTTTTTCCCAATGGTACTTCTCCAACTGGGTTATGCCCTCTGCCCTGGGGCAATTTGCTTCATAACATGAAGAAGTCTATGAACAATATTTTATAATGCATTTTTTAATATATTTTTCCAAAGATATTTACTAACACTTTGAATATAATAGACAACAGAACATTCCTACTGTGTTCATTGACCAAAATAATTCTTTCTCTTGTCTCAGATGGTGAAGGCATCCACACTGATATTGTGAGCTGATCAAAAATAAACTTCTTGTTTTCCCCTGGACTCAAATTTTTACTGATCTTGTGGCAGAAATTTAAAAGTATTTTAATGAAGCCATTTCTGGAGTTATGAAAAGCTATGTTTTTGCTGCTGAAAGGTAAAGTTACAGCTCAGATGAAGTTGTACACAATCTATGGAACAATAGGAAAATAAATTATGGTTTTATATTCTCCTCACAGCCTGTAATTCATTTAATAAGATTTTCTATAAAAGCCTTTATTGTGTACACAATGATAAAAACTTCTAAAATCCTTACAATGTTGTTTTTTCTTTGCATAGAATAATAGGGACATAAAGAGATGTAGCTTTATTCCATGTAATGTTGTTAGATACATTCTTATTCAGCTCATCTGTGCTATTCTGTCAATGAGCATTATGTCTTCAGTGCCCTGCCTTGGAAAAATCATAATTAATGAGATTTAATTTGAAACAAATTTTTGTTAGCAGTAATTTTAGAATTTGTATTATAAAAGGGCAGGAGAAATGTTGAGAGAATTTACTCTCCATGAGTGTGCAAAATAGGCTGGACTATTACAGGGGAAAAAAATAAAACACTGTCAAGAAAATTTGTTTGCATGTTAAATCTGTAGAAAAGCTATAGTTAATTTATGTGGCTTTAAGGCACATAGGCTTTGATTAAACTGTGTTGTGCTCATCAAGAAAACTGACATCGTCTGCCACTTACGGCACCTGTGAAAGACAAAGTAAGGTTTTCTTCTAAATGCTTAATGCTTTATCATTTTTCTCTGCTATTTAATAAAGATTGGAAAAAATGCAGCAATGGTAGAATGATATTTTTCTATCTTTTAATCCTATACATTATACAAAACCTTTTTTTCACTTTTTTTTTAAAACCTCCAGTTTTTTCGTAATTCTAAATTAATGCAATGTAGTAAAGTCAGCATATGCAGAAGCTTATAGAGGAGGTATGTTTGTTGATTTTTTTTTCTGTCAAAGTGTTTTTTCTTGGTTTTGGGTTTTTCAAAAATCATGAGTATAAAATTCTCTGGTCAGATATACACTTTCTTTGTTGGGGCAGCGATCATGATTGTGTACACACGAATAATAGAGTCCCACATTCATCTGTTAAACAGCATTTGAAAATCAATTACAAAAGTGAAGTGTAACTTTCCAGTACTGATTTGGTCTTTAGTACTAGTTGTTGGTACTATTTGCAGCCACTAACCACTCCTCCCCACAAAAAGGGTGGTTCTGTTCTTCAATTTACAGGTCACAAAACTGCTGTAAAATGGTTTATCTGAGGTCCCTGAGCAGCCCCACACTTTTCCCTGAGCTACTTCCAGTAAATAACATCTTAAAATTGTAACCTCTGGGTGGCCATCATCCCTAAGCACAAAATTCATAGAAGTATTATAGTTCAATAAACAGTCAGTGTATATTTTAAAGGCAGCAATCACCTAAGTCAAGTTCGCATCTCTGATCAAAGTAGATGTGAAACTGTTCATAAATAAAATATCAGGATAAATTAATCATACTAAAAAGAAAGTCCTGCCTCAGGACAAAATCTTATCCCAAAGTAAAATATAAAAAGTTATTCTCTGAGTGTCATTTACCTGTACCAAAATTCATAGATTACAGCAAGTAATTTCTACAACTGAATGTGACCCAAAGAAAAAAATCAAATGTGTGTTTTCAATCAGTCTCCTGATAGTCTGGTATTCAGACCACCAAATCCAACATTCTATTTGGTACACTCCTTTCTGACAGAATGCTGATCAATCATCTGTGGCTGAACGCATTCACAATGATGTAACTGCATTTGGAGTCCTAATCTCAATAATAACATGATATAAGCAGGGATTTTCATTGGGAATCAGTCTCAAGAAGCTTCCCTATGAAGCGCTAAAATGCTGCTTACATTTGTACCAGGTTAAGCCCTCCGTTACATTTCCTCAGAGTAGGATTGAAGAAAAAATTGTGGTTACTACAAGCAATATTGCACTATCAAACTTCTGACTACTCCTCAAATTATTTAAAAAAAAAACAAACTAAAAACCAAAACAACTCTAATACTTTAATGCTGTCACATAATCAGCTGTGAATTCATGCAAACATTCCCTTAGAAAGCTATCAAATGCAAGCCGCTCTGATCAGTTCATTACTTGAAGGGAAAAGCAGAAACCTTTGAAAATTTGACCCATTTTATAACTGAGTTCACAGTAAAAGTCAGAGAGGAAATGAGTTGTTACACGATTTCAGCTTTACATGAAAAGATAGAGAAAATGCTGATTGCATCAGTAGTTGTATTTATCACTTAATCAAACGAGAAATACGAAACCACACTTAATAATTCAGATGATATTGAATATATTATCTCTCCTTGATATAATCACAGAGAAATTCGCTTCAAGTTAACTCTTGCAAGTCAATTAATGCCTTTTAAAAATCTGAACAAACATTTTCTTCTGAAAGAAGACAGGTACATTTCTTTCCCATTTTTCATTCAGAGGATCTTTGCATGGGAAAAAAATGCCTCATGCTTTAGAGGTCACTCGTTCCTGCTGTTTGTTCTGCCCCTGAAGTCATAATCTTCTGCCTGTGACATCACCATTAGTTTTTCCAGAGCTGATTATAGCCACAAACAAAGGATTATGACTTCAGGTGAGGGATAAGCAGCAAGAACAGATGAGCTCCTGAGGAAAATGTTCCCTGTTCATGACTGTATCCTCAGAAACAAAGTGTAGAAAGTAAAAGTTGTTCTTGATTCAAAACAAAACACTACATATCAGATGGCAGTATCTGTTAACAATTGCTTATTTGTCACTTGCATATAATGATTTTCTAGGTAAGTTCAGCTTGACAAAAGCAACAGATAGAAAAAAATTCAACACATCATACCAGGGTTCTCAGAACTACATTTAATTTACACTTACGAGACCCAGATTGTTTCATTATGTGTTACCCACACCACACAATGCATAAGGAGTGCACTTCACAATGTCAATAAAGATACATTCCCCGCACCAAAGTGTTACAGTCTAGGTTAAATGAGAATAAACATAATTGCTAACAGGTCTAAAGTACAAGATGCCAGGGTAGAAAAAAGCAGATTAAATAATACCATGGGAGGCTAATGCATATGTCTTGAAACTAACAAATGCAGATTTTAGCATGAATTATTATCTGCTCATTGTTCGAGAAAAGGGGTTTTTATTGCCTAACAACTTTAACCCATTGAGAGAAGCAGTATTTTCTAATGGTGACAGCAACAGGCTTTGGGACTTCACCACTTGCTTGCTGAATGACTTTAAATAAGTCATTCAATGTGTCCATATTGCATTAAGTGCTATGTGAAATGTAGCTCTGTAGCCCTTGCAATAATACGGACCTTTTAGTCCTTCAGATGTGTGCATGTTCTGAATGGCAAAAATAGCTATATGTAAAAATATATATTCGTTCTCTCTATATACAAATACATATTCATGAATACTTTGGGCCAGATTCCCACCTATTGTAAGTTATAGTCCTAAGAACCTGTGCTCCTACTAAAGTCAAGGATACAATGAATTTCCCGAGCTTCACACATAAAGAAATGACAAAGTTATATTGTAATAGAAGTACTGTATGAGAAACACTCCCTCCTGGTCTGAGGCCAAGAAATAGATTTCAAAGATAACAGAAATTATACTTCTTAGTAATAAATTAATTATTTCAAAAAAATATTGCTGTTCAGGGAAAAAGGATAAAAAAATCCCATTTAGTGAGATTGAAAATGAAATATTTTTTAAAGATGAAAAAAGTCAGTATGCTGGTATTGTGCTTTGAAACTTGAAGAAATCTTCATTTTGACTCTACAGAAACATTATATCTTTATTCAAAAGCTTTTCAGGTATAAATATTTCATAAATTATAATTAATCTTTTAAAATCTTACCTTGAAGAAAGAAGCCAAGCAGCTTAGAGCTTAGTCTTTAAAATTTCCACTAGCCCAGAGGATATTCCACTGGGCTCAGTACGCAGCCCCCTATTGATTTTAATTTATATAAATGATCTCTCACTTCACTCACACTGCTGTAGGGATACCACGACCACAGGCAAATTAGAGGCAGGCTGATGGTAATGAATTACTAGGCAGAAGCTTTCAGCAGGGTCTGCTGCTAACACTGATTTAATTATTTCTTCAAGAAGTTAAAACTCAGGTTTAAGTTTAAACATTGTCCAGCCTGTGGCCAGATTTCTAAGGGAAGTAATACCTATTAGGGCTTGATCTGACTGTAAACAATACGTTGAAAGTCAATGGGAGAAGAAAATAAGTAATATAGAAAATTCATAGTAGTTATGTAACTATTCTAAGTAGAAATATCTCAGAAGACATAAAAAAAGGCTTGAGGTCAGTGGTAAGGTAGAATAGGCTGAAGCAAGTACTAAATGGGTTTTTTTGGCTACTTCTGACATTCAGAAATGAAACATGTCTCTTGACTTACTGCTGGGCAGAAAGTGTATGCATTTAAATACTTCCTGTTTCCTTAAACAAAAGTGGTATGTAATTTTTATGCAAGTTCTTGTCAGAAGAATGAAATTTAACTTGGGCAAGTTATTTTATTTCTCAATGGATCTAGTAGCTAGATCTGCAAGATCTCTGAGGTTGGTTGAGGTCCAGTTTATACATGGAGATAACCACTCTTCTGAAGAGCTTAAAAATACACTTCTAAACTCTCATGTTCTACTATTGCACAAGACAGATGTAGTTTCATCTTTAACTGCTTTGAAGTCTGTTACGGAGTTTTTGAATTGCATGAAAGCCTATGATTTCTGTTGGTGCACAAAAGAGATGACTTCTGAATTATTGTGTGTTGTCCTGTGTTCCTCTCCAGCCATGTACACCCACAGACCACCAAAAGGAGATATATTTAATTATGCAAATATTTACTGTACCATTTGAAAAACTATTTGGGGCTTAGCTGTGATACATACTTGTGATTAAACAACACTATTCAGTCAAGTGGCTCAGCTGAAAATCCACCAAATATTTGGTGTACAAACCTATGAGAAGTTACAGAGAAGGACATGGTAAGAAGCTCTTCTTATGATGCATTCTAGGAAGCCTTGGGTAAGATACTTGATAAACATATCCAGACTCCAGGTTAGGAAATACTTTTTTGAAGTTTTAACACATTTTGAAGATGCTGGAAAGCAAAGAACATAGAGTTACTTGAGGGTAAGAGGGTGAGGTTCTGGACTGTCTGCCTACTTTTATTAGTGTCTCCTGCATACAAATACTTACTGACAGACACAACGTCAGATAACACAATAAAAAACTGCTCAACTTAGATAGTCTAAGACAAAACCGGGGTGTTCCCCTGTATGTAGACCTCTTGTTCCAAATTTATGTGTAATCATAATCTCTACTCAGTGCTAAGAATGTCTTCTTACATGGTCACCTATGCAAACCCTGGGTGTGAGTCTCCCTCTTGTAGCATCCCACATCAGGAGTGCACGTGCTGGACGCTGACTGCTCGTGGCATCTGATGGGGGTGTAAAGGCCAAGTCATTTACTGATATTTTCTGTCTTAAATATTGAGTGCCTGGCTGCCTGCCTGCTCCTGAGGGCCTTCTCTGTGGTGACAGGGTCAGTGAGAAGGGGGATGGCCTTCTCTGTGGTGACAGGGTCAGTGAGAAGGGGGAGGAGGTTGTGGCAGCAGGTGTTCCCTGTTTGAGGACTGGCTATTTTCATTTTTGTTTATGGCCTGGCAATGAGCAACAGGGGGCTGGGAGAAGGCACAGCACAAGACCCTCCTGAAGAAGCTTCTGAACATGCATGGCAAGACCACTGCTCATGTGCTGATGGGGCATGGACTTGCCTTATAAAAGACCTTGCAAGGAGCCATGCAATGCTCGTGTCCATCACTCCAATCAGACTAGCCTGGAAGAAGCTGCTGCTGGAGCTGCTACTGGAGAGACCATGTATTCCCAAGGAACTGCTGCTGCCCACTGGAGTGGTGACCTTTTCCTTTTCTTTTCTCTCTCTCTCTCTCTTCTTTTCCCCTCATTCTCTCTCTCTCCTTTTCCCCTCATTCTCTCTCTCTCCTTTTCCCCTCATTCTCTCTCTCTCTCACTTATCTTACTGTGTTTTCTTTCAATAGCATTGGTGTGTGTTGGATCACATCTGAGAGACCTTGCCTGTGTTTAAGGCATCAGGTTGTAATCTGACCAGACTGAAATCTGTTTTCACAACTTTGGGAAGTTGCCTCCTCTCCCGCCGAGCTGTGCACCTGAGTTTTTTGGTCTATTTGTTTTGATTGTCACTGAAATAAATTTTGCTTTTTTCATTTCACCCTGGAAGTGACCTTATCAGCCTCTGGATAAATGAATCATCTTCTTCAACTGTGCAGGTCGAAAGAAGGCCCAGACACAAGTGTGTAGCTCATGGGCTGTGGCTTAACAGGGTAGACATTTTTTTTCTGGCCAAAGCAAGGCTGTAATGCTGAGGGGAAACTTCTGGCAGTGTCAGACCAGGTTTGACTGCTGCTGTTTCCATCTTCCAGTTTGGAAGTCTTTTCCCACTTTTATAAAATTTTGTACTTCTTTCATTCTTAATTTCATTTTATACTTCAGCTGCCTCTTCCACCAAAGGCTTTTCTAATACTTTGGCTACAGTTTAATCATACTGATTGTCATCCAAAGCAAACTTCAGCATTTGTGATCTCATCATAGCATTGTCAATTTTGGCTAAAACCCTCTCTCTTGAGGGTGGATAAAGTAGTTTGTTCACACCAACAGTTTACACTCACAGTCTTCTCTTATCATCTGTTGTTATCCAGGCCATGACACCAAAAGGACACTTGGACACCCCCACAGTAATAAACTCCCTGAATACTGCCAGACGTTCTCTTGTGATCTTGCCATACTGCTCCCATTGTGTCCCACAGACATATTTGCCCCTTACACCATAAAACCTAACAATCTATGCTATAGGTTTGTTCAATGCAATACGCCAGAAGACCAATCCTCCATAGAAATTTGTGGTGTTTTCCTCCTGGATTGAGCTAGAAGGTCATCGGCACTTGCCCCATGCTGTTATTTTTAATTTGTTTGGTGAAAACAAAAAAATGAAAATTTATTACTTCAGAATAGTCAGTAAAACTGCATAATGAAATAAACCACTCCCTTTCCTGAATCAGAAATGAAGAAAAATCACGAATGGTATCATATGCTGTGCTAGCACGCTCCAAAGATTTCTTTTAACTAATTTTGTGTTAGTCATGAACTGACCTTGCACGCCACCCATCATTCACAGACACAAGAGACACCACAGTGCATCATTGTCTTTAATGGCAATAGTGACAAATCTTGGGTGAAGTCTCTCCCATGTATATCCTTAAAGATGCTTTATTTCTCCATTTCTAAGAATTCAGGACAATTTGTGGGTTACAAGAGCAATAATTGTAATTACTTGAAAACATCTTCAAACCCCAGGAAACAGGATTACAAAAAGGATCCTGGATCATTACGTCCTGTCTTCCAGTGTTGGAGATATATACACAATGTAGCTGATTTCATACATCAGTCCAACTCAGCCTTAAAACTTGGTTACAGTTTTCCCTCAAAGCATTAACAAAGACATTGCTTTGCTTTCCAAATTCCTATCTTTCTAATTTTAATTCTTATTTTCATTTACAGCCTGAAGGTTTGTATCAGTTTATAACCATTTCTGCTTATACCAGCATTATGTTTCAGCTAGATGATTTTCTTTTCCTTTCTCTCGTATACCCACTTGATGTATTTCTAAACTGCAAAAACTTTTTCCATATAATCTTCAATTTTCCCTCTTTTGGTTTTCATTAATAAGAAAGATTTCCCATCCTCTTAGTTATCAATATAGGCCTTATAAATCTGTCTATTAAATGAAAGCAGTAACTCCGTTTTCATTTAGTTCTTCACTATAGCAGATTCATTACATATGAGGTTCTGTGTGATGTCTCATTGGTGCACTGTGCAAGTGTCTCCTGGAAATACATTCTGTGGTACAAGGATCATGTGGAATTTTGGCACAACAAGAGCATTCCATTGTCTCATACTCTTATCATGATTAACTAAATACTGTCTTTTCATCAGATATGATTTCTGGCTGATGAATGGCAGCAATAACAGAAATTTATGTTTGAAACTTATCTTACATATCTCTTTGTGGCAGGTAGCTTCTGGAGGACAGATACTTCCAAAGAGTAATAATTTATGATACCATACCTACTGTTTGGGTTTTTTTTTAATTTTCTGTTCCACGACAGAAAAACAGCCTGTCAAAAGTTTTGGAAAAAAAAAAAATCATAATCATAGAACTCTTCTTTTTTGATGTTGGTATAAAACTCTCCTTCGTCTTCTGACATCCTTCTTTCTGGTGATTATCCTATTTTTTCTTTTCCTTTGTGATCTCCTGAATGCTATTTTACATTTTCTTTTAACTCCGGACTCAGATCTTAGTAACAATTTGCCTTCTCTTTCTTCTTCTCCATCATGACCTTCCTGTATGCACACCATCACTTCCAGTTCTTGTGCTTTCCCTGCTGCAAACTCTAGTAGGTGAATGCTTGTGCTTAAATGAGCTGAAAGGTAACTGTTGAGGACAACTCCTTCATTTCATTCTGTGGATTCTGTAGTCAGGTCATCTGTCTATTGCCTATGCCCACCTAGCTCAGTAGCTATCCTTGTTTAAACAACATAAAGTATGAAAAAGGTACTCTGCATGTAGTCCTGTGCTTTCTTACATGCCTAGTTGATTTTCTGTGTTTTCCTTAATCAGTCATCCCTTAATTTTGGTTTACAATTAACTGTTCATCTGTCACTAAAGGCAGAGATCTGTCCTCCAAACAGTACTGTAGATTAGCATTCCCCAGACTTCTAGCTGTGTGAATTACTCCCATTGCCATAACCACACAAACTGAGAAGAGAAAGTGCAAAAAACAATATACACATCAAAAAGCCTGAAATTTAATTCTAACATCTTATGCACTAAGACGTTAATTTCATGCTTTCGAAGGTCAGTCTCTAATTTTGATTCAATAAATATTGTTCTTTCTTGTCAAGCTGCTGCTCTTGAAGTAAAATGGTATATCATAAAGATATTCCCATCTGAAAAGGTTTGCACAAGACTTGTAGAAAACTTATTTTACATTTTATAAATAAATATCCAGTTTGGTGACATTTTTAAGAACACTCTAAGCATGTCAGATTATTACTTACTGAGGTGACTTATTGAATCCTATATTGACTGTAGTCTTCCCTTCATATCCTATGAACTGAGCAAAAAGTAGTTGTGTTTACTCTAAATAAAAAGCTTCCTTGCTTCTAGCTACTTTGAAATCATAGAGTTCATTTAATTTGGGTAATATCTCTTCTGGAGATGGTCTAAGACAAGTTTAAAGTTTCATTTCTGTTGTTCTTCATCTCAAACAACTAGGGCAAGTGAGACTGGTCTAAAGTCATTCCATATAGAGTGAGTAAGCCTAGTCACAAAGAGGATTTACACAGAGCTTTTAAATACTTTACTTTTTACATTTCACTAGAAGTTTACTCTAAGTTCAGGAAAGAATTTTTCACTGTCCATGCTGTAAGGATGGCATTTGAATCCATATTTTACATTCCTTAGAGCACAGACTACATAGTAAATTTTTTTGTCTAGGTTTGTTTACATGCCTTGTGATTTATGTTTATGAGGAAGAGCCTAAGAACCAGCTGTCAAACACGAAGTAAGTCTAAGATAAAAAACCCAAATTTAAAAAAAAAAAAAAGCTTCAGTTTAATTTCAGCACAGGATGACACAACAAATAACTGTGGCAAACGTTAATATATAAGGAATGCAATTACAAGCATCATGAACAGGTATATAGATTTTATAGAACAGATGCATTCTGTCAGATTTTTCACTGCTGAAGAGGTCATAAAATGACAAGCTGAGTTGTGTTGTTTCCTCCTATTATTCCAGTACTGCAATATTTCTTATCTTTGAGTTTTGTATCTCATCTTTGAGCTCCTCCGTTTCTCATTGCTTATTGAAACATCCTTCTCAGACCATTGTGCTCCTATCAGTCCTGCCAAATACTGCTGCAGTACCCTCACTGCCACATGATGATTCTTGTCTGACTGAGGCATTTCAGGGTAAGATCTTTAGGAGGATATCATGCCAGAAGATGCAGAAGGAGGTAAGACATGCAAGACAGACTTCTCAGGCAAACACTCAGTTTCTTATCTGTTTCAACAACAGCAACTGAGAAGGAAAAAAAAAAAAGTAGTTTCATCTTTCAACAGATTAAAACACAGTATTTGTAAAACTGGATTAATTTATCTTATAGAATTATTTCTCAGTATAGCTTTAGAATGAATGCATAGTGATATCGATATTTGCTGCACTCACTAAGCAACTGTATGTCATTCTTTTTAGTGATTGAAATGTCTTTCTCACGTATCCCTTGTGCATGTTAAAAAAACCTATTATAATTTCTTAAATTTTTTTCTGTTAAAAGTTGGTGGCATGGTACTTCTGAGCATAACTCTCTCCTGAAAGCTCAGTAAGAGCTCACCCACCTCTTTTTAGGTTTGTTCAGAGATTAGCCTTTGTTTTTTAGGTTTTCACATCCAATATATATATATATATTTTTTAGATTACATACACTATTCAAGCTGAGGAAAATATTAGCTAAATTACATCCAGAATTTCCAGAATTTCAGTGTCTTAAACATCTCTTCTTCAATTATGTATTTAATGAGACTCAGAATTTTTAGATGCCTAATTATTACAGGAGAAAGAATTAGATGTGCAGTATAAGAATACAGAAGAAACACAATTGAGAGGATAAATGTGAGACAAATAGGATATTCCAGTATTCTGAGAGGTCAAATATTTTTTAAAGAAATTATCCAAAACCAAACAAAACCAGTTATAATAACATTAAATCTGGAAATATTGTTTCATGTGTTTGAACAACTCTTAAATTTCTGTTACTAAATAGTCATAAAGATATATAATCATTTGAACATGGAACAAAGTAAAATTTTTCATTTTTTAAGATTTAAAATATTTTTGTGACTAAGCAATTGTGCCTTCAAAGTAAAATGAACTCATCCAGTATCAGACAAAAAAGAACCCTAATGTATCTTAGTTAATTGTTCAAATCTTTCAGATAACTAATTTATTGTAATGGATAGAAGAGTACTAGCAAGAACTAGTAACTCTAAAATTTAAAAACACCATCTGGAAAAAATTACTTTTGAAGAGATCTTTTAAAATTCATGTCAGCTTTTATGAATATGTAAGATGGCCTGATTTCAAGTAAGACATTGCTCTTTGTGAATTATCTGTCCTATTTATTTTGAGGGATGCCTTTACTGGCAGATGAAGAATGAATTCAACTCAGTTTCTCTATCTAGACTAGAAAGAAGTTTAGACAGAGAGCTCTAGTGGATCTTCATGATTCTCGTAGTGCAGGAATCGTAAATCATTCAGTATGGAAAGGAAACTATTTGTTCTGTCAACTGAAGCAGGAAGCTGGAGTTTCTAAATAAAATCAAGGACAATTATCTGATCAGCAACACTAAGGATCCACAGTCTTTGTTTTGTTCATGATTTTATCAACATATAATTCTGACAGCTCTTGTTATTTCTAATTAATATGCTTGGGCTCTGCATCAGTGCCTCTCCTTCAAATGTGAGTAGTTTCTATCCATTTGTCTTACTACCTTGTTAGTGTTTTCATAAAAGCACTACCCATATGATACATGTTGTAAAGATACAGGTACGTTTAGCTCAGATACTCGGATATGGAATTAAGGCTCAAACGAGGTCATGTGTCACTGTTTATTTGGTTATGAGGTATGCATCGAAAAAGGAAAGAGAAGAAAGAAAGAGAGAGAGAGAGAGAGAAAGAAAGAGAGAAAGAGGAAGAGAGAGAGAGAAAGAAGGAAAGAGAGAGAGAGAAAGATAGCTACCCCCACAGTGCTGTGGTTTCCGATCAGTCTGATACTCAGTCTTGTGGGAGAACATTCTCCAAACCTCACACCTGTTTTGTCCCTTTACATGCTTGAGGTCATGCCTTGCTAATAGGCTCATTTCACTAACTCTGCCTGTTATTTTCCTGCCAGAAACATGCAACCGTTCGGGCATGTTCAGCTCCTGGTAGTTGTTTTGTCGGTCTAGTTTCTAGCTCCTGGCAGTCACTTTGCCTGGTGTCCAGCTCCTGGCAATTGTTTTATCTGGTACCTGTATACATTATCAGAGTGTAGACTCTGAAATCCTGTGCTGTTCAGTGCTGCAGTCCATGTGCAATTGTCTATGTGATGAGATTTTCAGGTTAGATGTGACATTGAGACAGACCAGTCCTTTCTGTAGTATACTTCACCATATCCTTTGTAAGTGTATTTTTGTTAAATATGCCATCCTGAAGAAAATTACATTTTTCCTACTTGGGCACGGAAGTAATCAGAGGAATCAAAGTAAAGTTTAATTTTACATTTTCTCTTCCCTGTGTTTTTTGTTTATTTTGAATCAATCAAAAAGCTTAAGAGTAGATATATCTATAACTTCACTACTCCATCATTCCTATACTTAGTCCCCAGAAACCTCCTAGGGATCTCAACGAGAAAAGTTGAGGGCAGCATAGGTAGGCTTAAAGGATATTCTTTTAAAACATAGAGTAATTTAACAATCACAGCTGACAGAAAGCTGCTTTCATCATCATGCTTATCACACAGAATCACAGAACCACTAGGTTGGAAAAGACCTCTTGGATCCAACCATTCCTATCAACCACTAAACCATGTCCCTCAGCACCTCATCCACCCGTCTTTTAAATACCTCCAGGGATGGTGACTCAACCCCCTCCCTGGGCAGCCTCTGCCAGAGCCCAATGACCCTTTCTGTAAAAAATGTTTTCTGATATCCAGCCTGAACCTCCCCTGGCGGAGCTTGAGGCCATTCCCCCTTGTCCTGTCCCCTGTCACTTGGGAGAAGAGGCCAGCTCCCTCCTCTCTACAACCTCCTTTCTGGTAGTTGTAGAGAGCAATAAGGTCTCCCCTCAGCCTCCTCTTCTCAAGGTTAAACAACCCCAGCTCTCTCAGATGCTTCTCGTAAGACTTGTTCTACAGCCCCTTCACCAGCTTTGTTGCTCTTCTCTGGACATGCTCCAGAGCCTCAACGTCATTCCAGAAGACAAAAATACACTAATAAGCCAATGAATCTCTCATATTTCATGTAGTTGTTTAATCTTGGGTAGCAACACTCAGTAATGATGTCTGCCCTTGCTGTTGTATGTTGGACAGCTAAAACTCAAAGTCTATCTGTTCTCCATCTGATCCTGGTGCCTCATGTATTATGTTTGCATTCACAAAGGAGTATGATGTATTCAATTAGAATTAATCCAACTTTTGGCTAACAAATTTGGATGCAAATGAAAAATCTCATAGTAAATAAAATGAAACAGATGACAAACACAGGAAATTAATACCTGCAAAAAATTCTCACTATAATGAAGACCTGTTCAGCTCCAAAATGAAATAATCTATGCTGTAGCTGAAACAGACAAGCCAAAGTACCTGGATTATTCCAGAGGAGGTAGTTTGCTCTTGTTTTGACTTGCAGATATTTAAGGAAATGCAAAGCTTTAACATTATGCTGCCACACCATTTGACTTAAAATTAATAAGCATAATTTCAATAGATAAAAGATCTATAGTTAAATGTAGTATCAAAAATACTATTGATTACCATCTCTAACTTCATTAATACTTGAAGAAATTAATTGAAAATCACAATAAGGTAGGTAAATTTCATTGTATTTTTTCCCCCTTTGACTCTGAGATAAAGTGACCTGTATAAGCATACAGGATGGGGTTTTTTTTTCAGAATTTACTGGCCTGGCAGGTAACCTGTCAAATCAAGAAAAGAGTAACTCTCAGTATTTTCAACGTTCCATCCTAACTGGCATGAAGATATGTAAGTACGTATCTAAAACCAGTGTCCAGTTTTACTACGGCAGCAGACAGGAGTCTCCATAGTAGACACTTGCAGATGCTATGCACTATATAATTTTTCTGGCTTCAGCAGACTGTAACCAAAATAGAAAAAAAAAGTTAATCTGATTAGAAATTCCAACTTTAATTAGAAAAAAAATATTTTTTTAACATTTATTTTGCATTGATGAACGTATTTCTCCCTGTTTTTACAATGCTCCAGTAAGTGAAATCTAAAACTAATGAACTGTCTTGATTATTCATACCTAAGCAAAAAAGGATTAATCCAGTCCTCTGGTGATTTAAAGGTTTCTTTTCAGAGGAGCAGTAGAATTATTGCAGACCTTTCTTTTGTAGTAGCAGTCACATTAAACTACGAGGACCCCAGTGAATGCCAGTATTTTCCTGTAATTATATACAGAAGCTATACTGAATATAAACAAACCGAACTGCTTGACAAAGAAACACTGAGGAGAAATGCTAAGTAAAAGACTGCTATCTTAATTGCCTCTTAAATATTAAGCTTCCTCCGTTTGAGTTATTCTGAAGGTATTTGGAATAAGTCATGTCTAATTAAGTTCCATTTTCTTAACAGTCTTGTTATCCTGACAGCATTTATACGGTTCAAGGGGATCAGAAGGACAAATGTTTTCACTTATTTATACAACCTCATGGAATATTTCATGTCTCACATCACATTTCATAGCACTTGTTAAGCAAAGCAAAAAAACCTTGAAATGCGCTTTTCATATTTCAGTCAATCTTTCCACAAACTTGAGGTTTTGCAGATTAAAATGCAGGTACATGTGCACACCAAATGGAACAGCTGTGATCGAAAGAAGATGTTTAAGTACTGTATAAATATATACATATTTATATATCCTTATATACGATTGCAGTACATTAAAACTTTGTTATACTGAGTGTAGGGCTCTTGATTTGATCACAGATGTTTTATGAAAGCTAGTATCTTCTTCTTCTGAAATATATAGATATAGTACTCCATATATACAGGTTTTATACTCTCAAATGCACTCATCACATATCTTATTGCTTAGCAGGAGGTTAGAACAATGATCTATACTACCAATAGTATACAGGTGAATTAGTGCACTAGTGTAATGCCAATGGTGAAGACATCAATTCTATTCATAATGCTTCGGAAATGGCTTTATTTTATGTCCAGTGTTTCTTTCCATGGCAATACTACATTACTGCTCTAATATTTTGTATGGATAACAATCCCACCATCCCCTGCTACATTTTCTAAAGCAGAAGCTCACGGGATTGTTTCAGCAGCATTCTGGGAGAATGAAAGGATTAAGAGGTCATTATTCTGTGCAGTTATCATTAGACACTTTTAAAAACCCTATATTAGAAACCAATACAGAAAGACTAAGCTCTATGAGGAAAATTTTTGATAAAGGTTTTGAGAAACTCAGGAAAAGTGGGATTCACCTCATCTCAGTTTAGCTATCAAAAGATAGTCTTAAGTTACATTGCTAATGTGATTTCATAGTTAGTGAAAAACAAATTACTCCTAGTCAGGATGCCTTCTTTAAGGAAAATGAATTACTCTCTTATGGAAGGTACTATGGCAAATTCTGTGCAGGCTTGAGATCAAGATCACATGACAGTTTATGTTCGCTGAAAATGGCAAAGCTAGATTGTTATATGACTTGAAGATCCTCATCTACAAGGAGATCTCCTTTGGATTTGTCATTGGGAGACAATGGAAACAATATTATTTTCAAGATTTTCAAAACCCATAGTATCTTATTGTAAGAATTTGGCTAATTATTTTCTTTTCTTCTATGATGGCTTGCATTAATATTATAATGGCATATCTACACAATCTTTTGCAAGCAGATGTAAGCTCACTTTACATTTGATTGAAGCCAGATAGACATGAATAAGTACTAAGCAGGTGTCATGATTGAAGCAGCGCTAGAGCTTATAAACCTTCCTCACAATGCCTAAACATCAGGGTGAATACAAAAGAGAAATATTCTGTAGATGTTAATGCTGTATTGGTCAAGTAGGAAATTACAGTGGGTATGGAATAAAAAGAGAATAAAAGATAGTTATGCACAAATGATGACTAAAGCACA
Source organism: Cuculus canorus (assembly GCF_017976375.1). Classification (NCBI taxonomy): domain Eukaryota; kingdom Metazoa; phylum Chordata; class Aves; order Cuculiformes; family Cuculidae; genus Cuculus; species Cuculus canorus. The sequence goes on from NC_071405.1 coordinate 21,533,066, forward strand.
GTCTTTTTCAAACTGACTATTACCACATCCCCTTAACAGTCAGAGTATTTCATAAGAACAGCTGATTTCAAGCTTTTCAATTTCATAGACTCATAGAATACTTTGAGTTGAAAGGTATCCTAAAAGTTTTAGTCCAACCCCTCTGCAATGAGAGGGACATATTCAATGAGATCAGATTACTCAGAGCTCTGTCCAACTTGACCTTAAATGTTTCCAGGGACCAGGCACCTACCACCTCTCTGGGCAACCCTTTGCAGTGTTTCACCACTCCCAGAGTAAAAAATTTTTTCCTTATATCTAGTCTAAATCTACTCCCCTATAGTTTAAAATCATTACACCTTGCCCTATAACAATGAGCCCTGCTAAAAAGTTTGTCCGTGACTTTCTTATAAGGCCTTTTAAGTACCGAAAAGCCTCAATATGTTCTCCTCGGAGACGACTCTTCTCCAGGCTGAACAACTCAAATTCTGTCAGCCTTTCCTAACAGGAGAGATGTTCCATCCCTCTGATCATTTTTATGTCCCTTCTCTGGACCCATTGCAACAGATCTATGTCTTACATGTTCCGAGGGCTCCAGAGCTGGTTGCAGTGCTCTAGGTGATGTCTCACCAGAGACGAGTATAGAGGCAGAATCACCTCCCTTGACCTAATGGCCATGCCTTTTTTGATGCAGCCTGGGATATGGTTGGCTTTCTCAGCTGTGAGTGAATGTTCCTGGCTCATGTCCAGTATTTCATCCACCAGTACCCCTAGGTTCTTTTTGGCAGGAGTGTTCTCGGTTTCTCACAGGAGATCGAACTTCATTCCAGTACAAGCTCTAATACTGCCTTTAAAATTGAGATCACTGTTAGAATCAGCCTATAGGATGTCATACACCTCCAACACAAACTCGGACAAGAATTATAGTACTTTGCAGGAAGTTTTCAGCTTTTTATAAGACTTTTCTCCTTGTTCTCTTTATTTCTTATATTTTCCCTTCATCAATGTTCAATTATTTCATATATAGACTATCAGGAAATACTTATATTTTTTACAGTATATGTATGTTAATAAAGATTTTAATAGCATCGTCTAATGTTTGTTATTTGTGGTAGAAGCAATTATTGTGTTGGCTATAGAGTAATTCTGGTTATTTGAATATACTACATTTATGTTAGAATTAGGTACAAGATATCCCAAGACAAAATCAAATGACATGTTTTGCTACCTACGGGTGTTGTGACAAAATACAATGGAAAATGTGGTTTTAATAAGACAGTTGTAGATGCTAGCTGACTCAAATAATAGCTGAACATGTTAGCAGGGGCATGTAGTAAAGGTATATGCTGATGGACAAGATACTGAAAAACAGGCATAAATGGATCTAGCATATGATGCTACAGCCAGAATAAACATCATAAGAGACAGTAGTGACACAGCAACAAATGATTTAATATCATATTAAATTTAAGGTGTACTAAACATCTGAACAGGACATCACATCCTGAGACCCTCTCTCTGAAAATGCTTCCTTAGCATCAGACTTCTCCTACACTCAAAAACTACAATAATTTTTAGTACTGAGGATGAGTCCTCACCTACAGTAGTCTTTGTATGAACTATGTTTCATCCAGTAAAATGCATTTGGACACCAGTTTACCAGTTGTCATCATTGGACTAATCTGCATTAGGAACTGGTATGAATGAAAGAGAGAAAGATCAGGATTTCATGTGTTGTGGACCAGTATGATTCTAGCACCATTGCTTGTTTACTAGCAGTGAAGCTTGCAGTAGTTTCTGATCCTATAGAGGCAATGTACGTCTATGCTTAATGATGTAAAATAAATGTCTGTATCTCAGATCGTCTTACTAACAGAAGCTTCTGCATACACAGAACAAATTGCTAGGTGACCTCTCCATCATGTGAGGTGCTCTCAATAGTATCCTAGAAGAACTTCACCTTGGTTTCTGGTAAATACTCCAGGAGTACATTCAACCTAAAAATTTGCAAAGTTGTTTCTTTTATAAACACCCAATACAGTCAATTGGCAAAGTAGAGGAACCAATGTTACTGCCATACTGGGCTTTAAAACAGTTTTCTCAAACTAAAGTATTACTTAATCCTAATAGTAGGAAGAAGGAAGAACCTAAGGTAAAAATAATCATCTGCACTCAGGTAAGTTTTATTATATTATACTTCAAGCAAAAGAGAGCTGAGCTGTTTGCTTCCGTCTGTTTTTAAACACCCCGAATATTTTGCTGTGGTGTAAGAAAATCCTTCTATGTTTTCAGTCTGTTCATCACAAAAATCATTATTCTGATTTCGAATCATAGAAGTATAATCTCAAAATTGAAATAGCTGGAAACACATTTTTAATAAGCCAAGAAATTATATCAAAATGCTTGTCTGCAGTCGAGCATTCCTGCCTGTTTGTCAACCTGCTATTAATCAATGTTGAGAAACATTCCAATAATCTCTTCATGTATTGTGTTAATAAACAGCAGAGAATTGATCTGCATCATCCATGGAGTTTTCAGGTGGTGTGAGCAGATGTGAAGTTTAACTAGAGTTTCATATGAATCATTGCAAACCAAAAACACCACTTTTCAAAACGATCAAGATACACTTCGTACAACCATGTGAATCTGTCACATAGCTCTGGTAACATCTTTTCAAAGACCAGACATCGGGTCCCAAAAGTGTTCAGTTTCATAGCACAATTTTTTACCCATGTAAGAATGTCTGATAAGGTAGTAGTACTTAGCACGTCTGAATTTTATCATGGATAAATCACTTAAAAACACAGTAAAATGATTATTACTGTGAAAAGACCCCTTGTTTTTTGTCAAATGGGTTCCATCTCAATTTTCCAATTTTCATACTTAGGCAATCCTGCTGATTCTCATTCCCCTAAATGTAGTTCATCACATCATATGGCAGTATAAAATTAATTTGAATGAACTTGGGTGATATGCAGGCTACCAAAAAGGGGATGCATATGCTAAGTCTAAGAGAGAAGCATGGTTAAAAAAAAAAACAAAGCAAAACATTAATTATTGGCTTTCAGATGGTTAACAACATTTCATTTGATATTAATAAAGTATCTCCTTCCTAATATAGATTTTCCAGGAAAGAATATGAATGCATAGAAATGCCCCAGAAAATTATTTGCACTTGCTAGGCAAAATTGAAGGCCATGAGTGAGTGACTTGTTTAATAAAAATGAAATGTTCCAGCTTTTAAGTAGATGCACATGGTAGATGAATGCTTTTCTCTTTGGCTCTTATCCAGAGAATATTAGGGTTGATAAAGTACAGAGAAGATTTATTGTTAGCTGCCAGAATAAAGTACTTAAAGACATCGGTCTGCTTACAAGCATCTACTGCACTGTTGCCAGCATTTGAATGGGCCCCAAGACCAGCTGAATTGCTGTGGTCCATTCAGATACTCAGAAACTTTATTGCCAGCTTTGTCATATTACTATCCCCATGAATTCTCAGTGAATTTAACATTTGGCTTACAACTGCAAAATTGTTCTGGATAATTTCATTGAAAACCACAGCTGAATTCCTTCTTGAGTATACATTTGCAATGAGCATATTGTAGTTGGGCCTGCAAGCAGGAATAATGCTGATTTCTTTAGGAGAAATATCTTAACTGACTACGGAGTCTGCCTCTGTCCTTCCTTCTTTGTCAAATGACCCACTAATACAGCAAAGCAATACAAGGAATTCGTTACAAAGAGGGTACGTTCCAGAGCTGAGACCTGAGTTTTGCCCTGCAGTTTTTGAGAAATATGTATTCTACCATGATTAAGAATCTTGATAATAATAGTAGTCAATGTCAAACCCACAACTAAATAATTCAAAATATCAATTAAAAATTAAATTATTTCAGATCTCTTCTTACAAATAAACATGTAAGCACTTAAATGTGCTTCTAAATAAATGTTTACAGGCTCAGGAACCAAACAATCTAGCATGTAAGACATAAACACTGGAAGGATTTTGTAGGCCTATCCCCAAAAAAGCTACCTATTCTCTCAATAATATACAGAGATAAAAGAATAGCAGGAATGAGTACCTGTGATTGCCCTACAGCCATCTTAAATCATAGGGTGAGTCATTGTCCCTAGTGAAATCTATATATCTCACTTTGTAGAAATACTGTGAAAAAAATAACAAACATAAAAATAAAAGTTATTATGGAGGAAATAGTATTATTTTACTTCAAAACATGTGGCACCCATTATTCAAAAGTTCAGACTAAATGATCATAATGCTCCCCTTCTGACTTTAAAATAAATTCATCCAAAGATGGGGAGCTTTTAAACATTTAAAAATAAATGTAAGCAGAAAAAGACATCGGAAATAAACCTTAGGTTGTGAAATTATAATAGTATGTTGAACTCCATTCTAAGTCTAAAAAAGTTCAGGGTTAATTCAATGAGTATATCTCACTGGTACTCAAGCCTTATCAGTTGACCAGTGTAATCTTTCTAATTGTCCTTTTTTCTCTTCCTATTTTATCTCTAATTTATGCTGAGAGTAGGTCTTTTGTCATCTTTTAAAAAAATCACACTCATATTAAAACTCTTTCAGGAAAGCCAATATTTATGAACTATCTATCTGACTCAATTTCAAGAACAAAGATTTTTAAATTACCATTAGATAAACATGTCAGTACAGATTCAGAGTTGGAGCAAGCCTGTATAGCCCCGTTAGTTTCAATGAAGTAATATCTATTTAAGCCTACCAACTATCTGGACTGCAAGTTTCTGTAAATTTCTGTGAATTTGATTCATCTTTGAGTCCTTGAACTTTATCTCAGACTATTAATTGCATAAACTTTACACAGTATCTCTTAAAAAAAGGAATATTTTACTGAAGGCTTACAGTACATGATGACATATCTTTAACATCTTATTTAAAGTAACTGATACCAAGTGCTTTATACGGTAACTTAAAGTATATGTACATATACTGGCTTTAAGTTATATTAATGCTTCATACAGTGCTAAAACTGACAGTGTTTGGTCCAGCCTTCAACAACAAATCCCCACTGACTGAAACACCAAATGAATAGATTTAAATGCTAAATAAAATAAATATTGCTTATAAATACAATCTTTAAACAGAACATTTGGTTAGCATTTTTGCATAGGTCTGTCAGTTAGGTACTCAGAAACTTTATAAGATTTCTTTCAGGAGGAGGAATATTGGAAGAAGTGGTGTCATGTTTTTTACAATCCAAGATGCTTGTAGTCCGCAGGGGGTGCATGATTAGAAAAAGCTTACGGCTATATTCTGCCCTCGATCTGCATGAAGAACCAGCATTCACATCAAGAGCACACACAGACCTCAGGCAGTTTATGGCCTGTAGTTAGGAATGACATGTTAAACTTTTCCTCAATGTAATGTCAAACACTGCAGTAGTATTGATTAACCTAATTTTTCTGTGCTTTTTGCTCTTGCTGTGGTGATAAACTGCACTATTACAAGCTGACACAAAGCCTGAAACTGCATTTAGAGTAATGAATGCCTTTTCATGACACAAAAGGGGCGAACCAAATAAGTATTTAGCCTGAATTAGTAGTGAGTGAAGGAAATAGGCAGGTAATGTGTTTCACCTAAACTGCTGTTCTACTGTTGAAGAATGGTCCTTTTTTCCTCATTTTAACGGTTCCTTTTACCTTGTCTTTACTAAATGGAAATTCCAGCAGAAGCACCAAAACGGGTCACAGTGGTTCAACAGTGGTTCACATGCTGGGGGATCAATTACTAAATGGTGACTGCTGTCAGCTGCTGCCAAGAAATGTCCAACAAAAGTTATTCCCCTCTGCTTCTGTCCTTCTGTCATCAGATAAGATTAAGAACAATAAATAATGTTTCAATGTATGCTTAACTTAATAAATCCAAACAGATCGTAAAATGCAATAAGTTTGAGGAGAGTTCCAAAGGGAAATGTTAATCTCTCAGGAAAAGATTATTCTGCTCTGAGAACTGGTAGCTACAGAGCAGATCATTCTCCTTGCATCTTCTTCCTTCATTTCAATGACAAATTATATTTCCAGTGTACCAATGTACAAGAATTAATGAGAATCCTCAGAAATGTTAGATTGTGTGACCTGGGCCATGATGAGGTGAATAGTGCTTACTGATTTCTTATTTAACTGTACTTACTATGCTGGTCAGCAACTCAGACTAAGAACACTATAGAAATATAGGATCAGAAAAGACAGTAGAAGGCATTTATAAATAACTCATTACTTAGACGATGCCTACATTACACATTGTAAAAAAAATTACATTTTCAGTATCTCCAAGAAATCATATTTTATAAATTTAAAAACTATTACTTTTTAAAGAAAGTCTGATTTTCAATTAGTTTGTCAGTTCGATTACATGTACTTCAGAGGATTTTTGTCAGTTTATACTAAGAACAAGGACTGAAATATTGAAAATAAATATAGAAAATAAAAATTGAAAACCTACTCCCTTAAAAATAAAGCAACAAATGGAATGATCGGGGTAATAGGATGATCCAGAACACAAAATGCATAATTTTAAATTGACATAGTGCCTTTTCTTGGCTTCAAGGGAAGGAAAGATCAAAATTTTGTCCAGATCAGTAATCAAATATTGATAAGAACTTTGACCAGGTTGCTTCTCTAATGGTAATGGAAAAGCTTTCACATACAATTTCAGTATTTTTAAATTTTATTGTGGAGTTCTTCCATTCCCCTACAAAACTACATACAGAAAATGTAGACAAAGAATATAAGGAGATTTTCCAGGAATTTTAACTCAGAAAAGTTAGTCCATTTTCTATTTTGAGGGAAGAAGTACCTCAGCAGTAGTTTGACACTGTTCTAGAATGTCTCCTGACTGTGGTCCAAGGGAGTTATGAAAATTATACTGAGATTTAGGAAATTACAGCTTGTAGAGTTTTAACATCTGTAGCTGAGCAGTTGTCCTGGGGGAGAGGGAGCATACAGAAACATGTCAACAGTAAGATGAAGACTGAATGTTTTCTATCATCATCTTTTAGTCCATTGATGAGCTCTGAGCAAATGAGACCTACTTAGTATTTATTAATTAAAATGGCCAAAATTCTTAATAGGAAAGTGTAGGATTAAAAAAGATTAGCAAATGTCATTCAATAATTTCAAAATTTGTCATTAGACTTAATTTCTTCATTTTATGTTTTTAATGGGGTATGGTGTGTATTAGAGAATAATGCCTGTTCAATGCATTTAATCTCCAATTGGTACTTAATAAATTATAAATACCCTATTAAGTTTATTTTATAATTTGTCATCTAAATGATGATTTAAATATTTCCTTTATGCCTCTTCAGTTTTAAATAATGAACATTAAATGAGCAACCTGTTACAGAGAAAGGTAGAAGAATTTTCTTAGTAATCTTATTACTTGAACAGCTGAACACGATTCTGAAGGCTTGTACAACCACATTCAACCTTTGTTTAACCTTTCTATCTTTCTCTCACCAAATCCAAAGAATCAGAAAACCCAAAGCTTCTTTTTTGACATTCATGTCCCAAAGTCCTGACAAAGAGAGCCTGTTACCTTCAGGATATGTCCTCTGTGTTTTTGACATCTGAGTTTCAGCTAAAAATCTTCAAGGCAAAGTCAGACCTCCAAGAGCATTGCATCTGTAATACGTGGATAGATCAGACAAGTTCTGGAGCAATGTTAGCCAACATGTGTTTCCAAATCCAGAAGAAAATGTCTCTGCAATATAAGAAAGAACAACAACAAAAGCAAAACCAAACAAACAAAAAAAGAGTTTTTGTTCTCAGATATGACAACAAAATAATTCAGTTTTACTGAGTTATGCAAACGGGACATTTTCTATGAGATCCCTAGTCTTAGTAGTTAGTTACACGAAACATGCCTTAAGCAACTGCTTAGTTTGCTCATGCTTCATTCCAGACCTCCCCAAGTATATTCCCCCAGCACAGCAGAAGAATGGATATGACCATTAGTAATCCCATGTTCCGAGTTACAACAGTGGAATAAATCTGACTTATTAAAAAAAGGAAGGAATAGCTCTCATGAGGCTTATAATTAGAATCCATCCATTTTTTAATGGATTCCAAATAGAAGCTCCCTGAATTATGTTGGCAATCAAAAATATGAGATATAGTTTTGAATACTTGTATCACTGGGTGTTTGGTCAATTTCTTCAAAGAGAGAAGACATTTAAAATTCGAACAGTTTTATAATGGTCATGTGTGTAAGCTCAAATTGCATATATTTACAAGACTAAAAATAGCAAATGCAACAATTCCTCTTCTTAGTAATTGCATTCCTGTATAGTTTTAAATTATTATATTTTAATATTAGTATCATTTATTCATTTGGATGGCACTTATTTTCTACTATAGTACTAAAGGGTCCTATGTAGTCAAAAATTAAAGAAAAGATATGAGTTATTAAGTATAATGTGCTACTGGCAGAGTGAAGGCAAGAGGAAAAAAAACTATACATTAAGGGCAATAGCAGTAACAGAAGGTGGGGATATCAGTTTAGATAGGATAAAAAATTACTTACAATTACTCTGAAAAACATAGTGAACAGGATCTGAATATTTTTGCCCTTTAAAGATTTCTGTATTAACTTCATTGCTTTCAGCCACAGTTCTGACTTTTTATCTATTATGGATTCTTTATTCGGGCCACGATCTGAAAGTAAATAATAAAAGACTGTGTTCCTATACAGCACTTGGATTTTAAAGGACTGAATATCACTTCACCAAGACAGACACTGTCATTATCCCTTCCTTACCAGTTAGGGAATAGAGACTTTTAGCTTTAGAAAACATGCACATTTCCTGAGAACTCCATCTGACTATTATTTGCTAAAGAGACTTACAGACTAAATAAAGTTTTGTATACTCTATTGCCTGTGGAAACAACCTTTAGATAACTCTGAGGTTCACCTATAACAGATAAGAAATCCTATGGAACAAAATATTGAAAAAGTACTTTCAGAAGATCAGCTCACTAAATAAATTGCTCAGACGATTCTTACAATTTGTTGTGAGTTCAGAAGTTCAGAAAGCAATCTAATTTTTTAGTTTTCTCTGAAAACATTTTCAAGTGCTTCTTGAAGATGCATTGATGTCAACTAACAATAGATAACCTTTCTGGTATACAATATGACTAAATGAAAGTCATTTTACATGCATAAGTTTATCTCACTAGGGATTTGTGTGCTGTTTCCTTTTAATCTTTCTGTCACAGTCTTAATCTTACCATAATTCTGCCCAGAGTAGAAGAGTTATTCTTTTTAAGTCATGAATCACTGGTAAGGAGGCTGCCTCTTCTTTTCATTTTTATAGGATTTTTTTATATAGAAAATTCAGAGTAAAGAGCACAAATAGTTTCATATAACTTGCTAGCTCATGTAAATTTCATTACCACTTTTAGTAGCTTAACTATCTTCCTTTATTTTGAACTAAAATATAGTAGAGGAGCCAGGCAATTTTGAAAAAATAAATTAAAAAAAGAGCAGATATGCTTATGATTACTAAGATGTATATCAGACAAAATTTGTCACATAACGTCCTTACAACAGGAAATTCTGCTACACACAGTGCTTCAACAACAGAAATGTTCTTCATCGATGAAAAGCTGAAGACCACGCACAGATGCCTTGTGAATTGCCTGTCTTCTTGCTGGTTTTGGCACAAATGTAGAGGAGTTACCTGATGATGTGGCCAAGGAGACTCTTAACTTCAGTGACACTCATAAAATTGCATGGTGAATGCAATGGATTCTAATGGATTCTTTCTGCCTCAGAGCATTTTTTAAGATCACAAAGGCTACAGTTGGAAACCTTGTTCCTTCACATTGATTGAAACTCTTTCTATTGGTGTTTATGACTGCCTGCTGGTTTACAGCCATGTTGCACTCAAAGTATTAAAGCAAGACAAATTAAAACAATCTCCTTGTCACACAGCTGCACTCTCTGTATCTGGCTTACGTATATTTGGGTTTACCACTACTGGAAAAGATTATTTATTTATTCTCTCACTCATACTTCAGTTCATTTTTAGGAGTATTTTTTAGGTGCTGTGTTCAGGAAGGTGGTTCAATTCAGATGAGCTTGAATTAAAATTAGATATAAAAATAAAAATAAAAATTAAAATTAAAAAAAAAAATTCAGCTTGTCTGCATTTATCTAGTATTGAAAAAAGAGGCTGAGTTTTCCCATAGTATTCTTTACATTGTTTCTCCTGTTCACTCCAAACAGGAACCAAGAAAGTTTCAGAACCCTCAGGAGATGAGTGCTTTCTGCATGGAATAAATGAGTTGTGTTCTTGAGAAACGTGAAAACATTGGGATTTTTCCCATTTCACAATTGGTATTGAACTTCAGCTCTCCTGATGTCCTAGAAAATACATCCTTTTCATGTGACCACAGACAACGATCTCAGATATCTTTTTCTATCTCTGTACTGGAACAACAATATCTCACTTCTGTGCCATTTAAGAACAATGGTGGGATCAGTAGCCAGGCATTTTGCTCTGTTTCTCCTTTTACTCATCTGTGAAATGGTACTTTGGAATGAAATTAATTAGGCTGTATTAGACTGCTTTCAGATATGCAAATGAAAACACTTATGTATCCATGAAAATGTTATTATATTCTCACTTAAATAGATAAAAAAATCAGCAAGAGATTTTTGTCAACTGTCTACATATGCCTTCAATTTGTTTTAAAAAGCACTCTTTCATATAATCCACTGGGAATGATCAAAGGCATCAATGTGTGTGAAAAAACTTTTTCAGACTCTTTGGTCAAGAATTGAAAAAAAGCTTCAGAAAACAACATAGTATCTTGAGGTTCCATATTCTTCCAGCACTTAAATCTGTCGTCACTTGAAAGTGCTCTCTGAGCTGCAAGAAATGTTGGCATTGTTGTCTTTACAGAAGTGATTTGTAATGTTTGCATGCTTTCACTAAAAATATTTGGTTTCCATTGATTGTTGTTGTGAAATATATAAGGATTTAACAAAGACATTCATTTGACATTGAATCCAGTTAACTGTTTTTCTGAAAAATCCTCAGAATTTAGTTAACCATTTTGTCTTTCCAGGGATTTGTTTTAAGCGGAATCGGTATAGTATAGTCTATGTCTGTCCAAGAACTGGAATAGATACCTTATGCTAGTTCTAAATATAAGAACTGTCCTCAAGGAGTTCTGCAATTCAAAACATTGTTGATTCTAAAAATATGTTTATTCAGGTAGAAAGCGGCATATCCAAACCTTTTCAGCTCTGCCCACCATTAATATATAATTGAAAATTCAGTCAGTTGGTGATGACAAAGTATTATATCTGTGGATAAAAGGTAAGCCATTCATCACCATTGGGCTTATTTGTATTGTTTAAAGAGACTCCTGGGCATGCAGCGATGAGAAGATTCTTTGCAATAAAAACCATACTTCTGTAAATTGAAGGTGATGCATTCAAATTTCTGAAGCATGATTGCACCTTAATTCAGCTGTGGTGAAGTTGTTATTCATTTTCTCTCAGCTTCCCCCTTAACTGTACAGAAGTCTGGACACCTACCACAAGCTGATGTAAGTAACGTGCACAGTAATAATACGATGGGCAACAAACGCGATGTCAAACATAATTCTGATTATATGTTAGTAGAAAATATTTCACTTTGTGTGGTAAGACATTGTAACATGTAGACCAGAGAGGCTGTCAGTTCTCCACCCCTAGAGACACTCAAAACTAGGGAAGGTTCATGATAATACCACCTGCTTGGTCCTGCTCTAACTAAGGTAATTCGACTAGATGACTTCCAGACATCCTTCTCCAAACTAAAATATTCTATGTTTATACAACTATTACAGTTCATTCCCAGTAAGGATGGAATTAAAACTGATATACACAAACTTTATCTCCACTGTTTTGCAGCTCCTTGAGTCCTAAGATCAGGGCACCAGTTCTAAGAGAAGCATAAGCATGGGGTTACAAAACATTGGTAGCTCAAGCCCTTCTGTGGAAGAAGTGTTGAAGCTGATGCTTCTTTCTCACTCTGAGCCCATTTTCTAGCACTGTGCTTATTTGCTCTTTTCTAATTATTTCACAGTTTGATGATATATACTGTAACGTGTGTATGTTTGTTGTGTAATGTAAGTTTCATATATGAGTAATAGATGCTCTTTTTTTTATCTCTGAAATAAATCCCACTCAGCTCTTGAGTGCACTTCATTAATGACCAGGAAATGACCATTTGTGATCTATGTTAATAGTCCTGGAGCTTCTAGTATTGTTCCTTGCTTGCACTTTCCAGGCCTCTGCAATTATTCCGTATTTGAACTTTTGGGAAGTCTCTGTTACAATCCTGTTTGTCTTCAACAGCCCTCAAGCTGTAGTTTCCTGATAGCATAAATAATGTTTTATTAGTGCAATTTCATTACACATGCATCCTTATTCTGGGGTCACTGAATCATTCACTTTACAAAAATAATGAGGTATTTAAACACATAAGTATCTACAGACACGTGTAGGTATAATGCTTTGGTAACTTCTTGCAATAAATATCCACTAGTTACTGCAGTATGTGCATTATCAAAGTTATCCTACATCACAGGGTAGATTTGTTGTAACTCATAGCACTTTTTTTTTCCCTGAGGAGAAAACAAAGACTCAATTTCTGTCTTTGCAGGAAAAGCAGCTTTCTCCACTTCTCCATGTGCCATGCACATACCCCCTCACAAAATGACATTTCAGAGCATTAACTCCACCATTATATTTTTGTGTTCAAGCAGTCTTTTCCCATAGCATCCATTCTTAGGTTGCTATCTCTTGGCATCCATTTTGCTGCTGTCAAGTCACAGATTTACAAAGTGGTTTTATTAGAGATGTTTTACATATTATAAAAACAGTAAATATGTGAAAATTTGTTTAATTTTTTTCATGAATTTTCATGAACTGTGCTGACTTCTTTTTAGGTGCATTGTCTGTGGATTATTGGCATGAAAGCTTGCTTTGAGTCCAAGAATTTTAAGCAGACTACTCCTGAAAAATACAGGCATATGCAGCTATTCACAAGATTTACCTATTATAATTATGGTTGAGAATAGCATCAAGCACTGTATAAAATGTCAGATCTCATGAAAGTCAAGCAAATATGTCAGACTGAAAATATTCAAGGTATTTTTATCCACAGTTATTATCTCAGAATACTTTTAAGCTAAGATAAGAACAATTAGATGGTACCTGCAGCAATTAAAAAATTATGCAAATTTTGTGAAATCATTTATCCTTAGTTATTTCATAGAATCATAGAATGGTTTGGGGTTGGAAGGAACCTTAAAGATCATCCAGTTCCAACTCCGCTGCCACGGGCAGGGACACCTCCCACTAGACCAGGTTGCCCAAGGCCCCATCCAACCTGGTCTTGAACACTTACAGGGATGGGGCACGCACAGCTTCCCTGGGCAACCTGTGCCAGTGCCTCACCATCCTCTGCGTGAAGAATTTCTTCCTAATTTCCAATCTAAGTCTTCCGCCTTCAAATTTAATGTCATTTCCCCTTCATCCTATCACTACATGCCCTTCGAAAAAGTCCCTGTTGGTTCAGCATGGGTACACTAAATTATTCCTACTCTTCTACACATATAAGTGGTAGTCTAATATCCTGAAGGGAAAACAGAGGTGAGAAAGCCTAGAAGAAATTATTAACACAAGAATGAAAGATTTTAAAACACGTATTTGGAACAAACCATCAGTGGTATTGAGAGCAACCAACAACATCGTATTTGAGAGGGACTCGGATTAGTTACAAGTAACATTACACAACAAAATTACAGAGATTGTCTGATGACTATTTAATGAGTGATTGAGCAGGGGCATATAGTTAAGTATGAACTCCTGCAGTGGACGGGGATATGCATCATAGGATCAGATCAACAAAATACTGGCACTTTTCAAAGAGGCAAAAAGAGATCTAACAGATTTCAGGACTTCTGAATCTTCATGTCACTACTAAATGTTTATGCTCCTGATTTTTACCTTGGGGTCTGACTGAATTATTTACAGTAATTCTTATGACACAGATATCTGAAGCTTTGATTTTTAGTCAAAGCATAAATTTCTGTTATTAAAAATGTGCATACTATTAAGCATTTGAGGATGACAGCATAATCAGCAGTACATTTTTGGAGGTTTTTTTCTGATGTAGAGTCCATGAATACAAAATTTCTTGACTCCCACAGTAGTGCTAGTGTAACTCTCTCTCTTTTGCCAGGTGACTCAAGCCTAGGGTCATTAGATCCATCTCTGTTTCTGTACTTTCAGAAATCTCAGTTTCCAGAATTCTGTTTTGGTTATAAATAATACAGTTTACGGAAGGAAAAAAAATTAATGACCTTCAAAGCTAAGAATATCTGAAAGCTTTATTGTCCTTCTCTGGACACATTCCAGTGGTTCAATGTCTTTCTTGTACCAAGGGGCCCTAAACTGCATACAGTATTTGAGGTGTAGCCTCACCTGTGCCAAGTATAGGGGAACAATCACTTCCCTACTCTTGCTGGCCACACCATTTTTGATACAAGCCAGAATACTGTTATCCTTCTTGTCCACCTGGGCACACTGCTGGCTCATGTTCAGCTGGCTGTCGACCAACACCTCCAGGTCTTTTTCTGCCAGACAGCTTTCCAGTCACTCTTACCCAATCTGGTAGCATTATACACGGTTTTTGAGGTCCAGTTGTAGGACCCGATACTTAGTCTTGTTAAATCTCATACAGTTGGCCTCTGCCCATAAATCCAGCCTGTCCAGATCCTTCTGCAAAGCCTTCTAACCCTCAAGCAGACCAACACTCATACCCAAGTTGGTGGTGTCTGTAAACTTACTGAGGCCGCACTTGATCCCCTCATCCAGGTAATTGACAAAGATATGAACCAGAACTGGTCCCAATACTGAATCCTAGGGAACACTACTTGTGGCCATCTGCCAACTGCATTTAAGTCTATTCACCATCACTCCTTGGGCTCTGCCATGCAGCAAGCTTTTTACTCAGTGAAGCATATGCCCAACCAAACCATGAGCAGTCAGATTCTCCAGGAGAATGCTATGGCAAATAATATCAAAGGTTTTATTAAAGCTTAGGTAAACATCATCCATAACCTTTCCTTTATCCACTAAGCAGGGCACCTTGTCATAGAGGAGATCAGAATATTTGGGTAGCACCTGTCTTTTCTTCTTCCATGCTGACTGGGCTTGATTGCCTGCTTGTCTTTTACATGCCATGTGCTGGCACTCAAGGTGACCTGCTCCACAATCTTCCCCAGCACTGAGGTCAGATTAACAGGCCTGTGGTTTCCTGGATCCTCCTTCTGGCTCTTCCTGTAGATGGGCGTCACATTTTCTAACCTCCAGGCAACTCAGACTTACCTGGTTAGCCAGGACTGCTGATAAATAATGGTAGGTCATTCGATGAGCACTTCCACCAGCTCACTCAGTACCCTTGGCTAGATCTCACCCAGCTTCATAGATTTGTGTATGTTTAAGTATTGTAGCAGGTCACTACCCATTTCTCCTTGGATTATGGGTGCTTCATTCTGCTCCCCATTCCCATCTTCTGCCTCAGGTGGTTGGGTGCAGGGAGAACAAGTAGTCTCTTTATCTGAAGATCTCTTCCAGTCCTTTTTTCTACAGTTTATAATCAGAAAAGATCTCAAAATATTATGTAAACTTTGACACTGCTACTCTGAAATTTACTGCACTATGAAATGTATAGGTATATCCATCTTTTCATATGTCATTAGACTGCAGCTAATAGAAATGTATATACTGCATGATGTTCAGCTGTTGTTCTTTGCATCTGGATGAACTGGCTTGCTTTTTGTTTTTCTTGCCTGCCAGCGAGGGAATTTCAATACTAGAAAATTAGCAAAGAGACAAAGATGGAAAGGAGGACAGGACTTTGATAATGGATAGTAACATGCACACAAACAGGCGAAACCCCAGAGGACTACATAGCAGTGGCAGAGAAGCTTTAGAAAGCAACCTGACTTAGAAAGACTCATGAAACAATAAAAATACATTATGACATGTAAGAGCATCTTGTATTATATGAGAGCTCTAGTCTTCTAGGAAACAGCTTCTAAGAGCTGACTACATAATAGTGGTTTTATTTAAAGTTATAGATTATATGATTTAGAATACTGTATAAAATCTGTCATGGTAAATGGGATGTACAGATATTGGGTAATATGCTACTTTCCCTAAAAGGTAAGATACTTGCACTACCAAGTGCAGTGTTCGTAAGGTGCTGATCAATTCTATATTGATACGTTATCCTATCTCATCTTGGAGTACTTATGTAGCCACATTCGTCATGAGCATACAGATGTTAAGTACAATCTTCAGTGGCTTTCTGGCTGGAAAACTCATACTGAAGTTCTTGGGACATGTCAGGAGCCTACACAGAGCATGGAAATATTCATTAGGCAGGCTGAAGATTCAATTTATCTGAAGGAAAAAAAAAGAAGAAGAAGGCAGGTTAAACACTTCCGTTCTCCAAGCAAAAGTCAAAGATAGGTACTGAATGCTGAAGTTCACAAAAGACTAAATGTTAATTAGACATCCTTACTAACACCTAACAGAATGCACCTAAGAGAGCTGCATGGTTTAAATTCTTGTTAATGTGTAAATATAATCTGTCAGATAGCACCAACTCTGCTTAAGACTGATAATGTTGTGTAATCTGCAACATAAGCAGCAATAATTCCATTCAAAAATTAAAAAGAGGAATCATTTCTTTCCAGAAAGGGGGAAAAAGGAGAAATAAAGAAACAAATAACTCATGCATAAAAGAAATCAGAGACCTAGGTTCAATTATCACACCTGCCTGAAAGAGCTTAAAATTTTATCACCCTGTTCCCAATTTCACTCCTTGCTACTGGAATTTAGAAAAGTCTTGACTTTCCTGATGGACTAGTGGACAGTGACCTTACATGTAAAATAGACCAGCTTCCATGGGAAAAAAAAAAATAAAATTAACACCTCCTTTAGATTGTTGTAAAATAAACACTCAAATTCAGATCTATTAAATGAAAAAGAAAATGTGCTTCTTGCATTCTTTTGAACTTGAGCAACTTCTTTTGAAGTTGAGCATGTTCTTAGCATGCTTTACTCACAGCCATGTGTGTGAGAGGAAATGTCTATGTTATGACCCACAACAAGTATCACCATGCAGCTGGACAGGAGTGATCATACACCAGCACAGAGACAAGAGATTATAGGAAGAACTGTAAGTTAACAATACATGGTTCTTAAATGCAAGGTTAGCATGTGCTTGTGGAACTCAGCTGAGAAAGATATGAGAGAGCAACTATGATGTGATGTACTGAGACACACTTAATTTAGGCGTATAGACTAGGAAAGGTTATTCACCATAGGCTCCTTCATGTATAAAGGAAGAAGACTGGCATGTGCATAGGGTCATCCTGTTTACACGAATATAAGTCTGAGGCAAGCCACTTCTACAAGCCTGTTCATGCCTCTTGGTCACATGCCTTACATCCCTGTTCAATACTTGTCATTCCTTGAAAAGGGTCCTATTGTGATAGAAGACTGCAACACCAGGTATTTTACCTGTTGGATGTGTCCACTTCTGCTTGAGCTTTGCCCCCTTTCTGGAAGGACTGAGGAGACACTACCTTAGCTCCTCTGTCTTCTGCCCTCACCTCGTAAGATGGGGAGTTACTCTTAACACGCTCTAGGTTGCCCCTAGCAATACTGCTGGTGTCCATGCAGAACAGAAGCAAAAAGTAACAGTCTGACAGTCTCAAAAACTTGTGCAGTCTCACTGCAACATCCCAATTCCTGGACCCCAGTAAATAACAAAACTCCTGAGACACTAGCTGCCAAAGTTCTCTGCAGAAACAAGTCTCCTAAAATGAACGTTCACCTTTTCTGCTTTGTGTCCTCCTCTGGCCTGGACAGATCTTGCTTGTTCCCCCTAACGCCACATACTGAACCTATCCCACAGTGGTGGGTTTGAAGGTATATCAGTAACCTTCCTCCTACTGCCAAGAATCACCAGTTCGCAGCCTTCCCAACTGCAGCAGCCATCCTTCGCTGCCTATGTGAACGGGGCCCCCAGTTTCCTTCCTCCTTTGTTTTGTTTGGCTCAGATTTTCCTGCAGATTTTCCTAAAAGACCATCTTAATCCCCCCCTTCATTTTTCCTGCTCTTGAAAACTCTTCTTGCCTCTTCCTGTGACTCGGGGCCTTGACTGGAGCAGCTTCTGCAGGAGACGTCGAGCCTGCTCCGCAGCCCTGGGCCTGAGCAACCCTTGTGGATACCACGTGCCTGCGAAATTCACAGTTACGCCATCTCCCAGTGGCCCTGCACAGCCCCGGGCAGAAGAGCTGTCCTGCTGCAGCGCTGGCTGCTGCAAGGCCCACGTGCCCCCAGCTGCATCCAGATTTTTCTGTCTTGCTGTGGTGAGGACAGTAGACCCCATCTCTGCGATGGCAGTGCACACCAAGAGCTGCAGCTCCAGCAGCGTCCCATACCCTGCACTGCTCACTGCAGGGCTGCTTCAGTCCTCTTGGCCCTCTAGACCTCCTGCTGAGAGGTACCCTGAGGAAAGACAAGCATCTGCAGCACATTTTCTTTGGGCCAGAGTGGGCACAGGCATCAGCTATTACCACAGCTGCTCAGTATTACACATTCGCCCTCTGTTTATTTTTTTAATGAAATGCAGCTGGCATTGGCTTGAAGCTCGTGACCTGGCGCCCTAGGAGAGCCAGGCTTGTTCCAGTGATGTGGTATAACCTGCTGCTGGCTATGGCTCCCATGGCAGAGCTGAGAGAGGACTGTTTCTGAGGAATGACTATATCCTCAGTTGGCCCCGAGCAATCTGAATAGCACTGAACTTGCCTGCATTCTCACAAACTATGTGGAGAATTTTACTCATCTTTTTTCATTTTGTCTGAGCAATTCACTGCAGAAACAAACGTTTGATTTCCTGCAGGAGGTGACAGTATGTGCCAGCCACTAAACTGAAGGAAAACGCATTGTGTGTGAGTGAACATTTGTACTCTGAGGTCTAAAGTGTTTCCTATTGCTAGGGAAACCATCACATTTAGCTCTGTGTATTTAGAGTGGCTGTCTTGTCCAGATCTTGAACTTGGTGGAGACCATATTGTGCTAGAAAAAGAGGAAATGTAATAATAAAAAAGAGGAAGCTAAAGATAAGGACACCTTAAAAAGATAAGGAAACAAATTAATGAGGGAGACAGAGAAAAAGACTGTAGTAAAGAGACATAAAGATAATAAACCCATTTCAATTTACGTGTATTTTTCTAGGAGTTTCCTGTTCTGTAACTCTGTTGTCCACAAACTTAGTTCGTCTAAATAAAGTTTAAATTCTCAATTTATGTAGTTTAGCACAGCTTCAAATATTGTAATAGATATTATAATTCTTCAAATTATGGGACACCTGACCCATCTAGACCTTTCTTTTGAAGGACATCACCATCACGGTTACGTTTAGAAACTTCATCTGGTCTTGGATGAAGTTGCCCTCCAAATGGACTTCGGTTAATATATGTGGTGCAGTAGCTTTAGTATACAGAGATCTGGACTGGCAATAGCAGGGCTACTCTTTCCCCACGGGGATTTTGTATATAAGCAGCAAATATAATCAACTCAAATAGTATTTGTTAAGGAAGGTACTGTTTTCCCTTCATTAGAAGCAAAGAATAAGGAAAGAATAAGCAAAGAATAATAAAATAATTGTTAACAAGATTTCTATGCACTAACTTTCCCACAGGCAAATTAGATCTATTTTTCCTCAGTTATACGAAACTTCAGAGTTTTGATTTACCTGATGAAACTTCTGCCTTTGTAAAGAGATAGTCTCTAAAGGTATTCAGATGCTATATTCCTCTTTCTAGACTTCTTATGCGTGGTGATTAAAAACTCTATTGAGCTACATAGTAATGCAGAATCAAAGTATCATAATGCCTTTTTTCTTCCTCATTGCCATTAAGATGTAATAGGTTTATCAGGATTCACCTCTGCTTCGTTGTTGTTTTCACCTAGGAAGACTGATATGGTATATTCATACACATCCTTTCAGCAGTCAAACTGAACATATAATGTCTATCTGTATGATAGTGCAGACTTGCTCCAAATGTACTGAGAGGGCCTCATACAAGGTATTGGTGCATCTTTGTGGAAAAGAAACTACAAATCTCTGTTGCACACCAAGATATTAATGGGAGTGGAATATATTAAGCTGCTCTGATGCATTTTGGCTGAGAAGAAAGAGCAGCATTCTTTTCTGATTCAGTGCACACAGTACAGGAAATGGATAATGACATAGGAATTATCCATTTCCATGCAGTAAACTGGAAAAAAATACAACTTTACAGTTCCTACAAGATCCTTCAAACATCAGATGTGATTCAGATGTGCTTTGTTTCTTCCTATGTGTGCATACATACACACACTCACAGTTGTAGTGTGCAGGTACATAAGCACTTCATTAATACTACAGCATCATATTACTGTTATCAGAAGTCAGCAATAAGATGGGTACTACTTTCCAGCATTCAGGAAGCAACAATATTTTCCTTGTCTGTGAAGAATATTGAGCAGAACATTCAATGTAAGAGACCCTGAGGAAGAAAGGCAAGATCCTACAATGCCTTAAGTATTCCACTGAGTGAAATGAGAATTATCTGCGTGTATATATTAAATTAAATAAGTGTGAGCAAAATCATGATTTGTACTATGTTGAAATATAATTTTGTTTTCTTTTGATGTCCTTTCCTACCCTACATCAATTCAGCCACTAGAACCTCTCCCTCATCTTAACTTGATAATTGAATGGAGCAAGAAAGTAGGAAATTCCTGGGAGGACAAAAAATATCTTTTCTGTTCTCAGCTGCTTCATTAGATAGCTAGCTATCAGCGTAAGCTCTGGTGCACTGGAAACCTCCTGCTGCTTTTTGGACCTGCTGCTGATAGCACTCTTACTGCCTTTGTCCTTTTGATATGTCTCCCTAGGAATTTCTAACCTACAGTAGCCACAAATGCTGCTACTATCTACTCACCTCTCAAAGTGTTTTTATAAGTATAAAAAGGACACTTCCCTTTCTTATCTTCCATTAAGTAAGAAGCTGACCTTCACAGTTTTGTAGTAGTGAACAAAAAGGATGTGAGGCACCAAGGCATCCATAGAAAAGAAGGAAGGTGGATTTATTGAAAGCTTCTGAAGGATCTTCTACCCTGATTATTCTGGTTAAAGCAGAAAGGACAACAGACACAAAGCATGTGAAATGTATTGCCTAAGTCTGGAGAGATATTATAGTAGCCAATGCCATGTTCACTACAATTCTAAAAGTAGGGTGACAAAACAGGAAACCTGGAGAGGATCAAGAATCAGCATTTGAGTGGAGAAAAGCTAGGAAAGTAGTAAAAGAAGATCACTAACCAGCTTTTGTCTCTCCATTGCCCTCTTAGGCAACCACATGATGATTGTAACATTTATTATGAGCCAAAGAAAAGGACTGAGGGGACAGGAGGTGAATAGGGACAAAGCAGGCCTGCAGATCATAATCCACATATTGTGGCTGTCAGCTGTGTAAGGTTCTCCTCCTTCTGACTACCCTTTCTTTGTGTATTGTAATAAGTCAAGTTAATTTATGTGGAATAAGGTTGAATAAGGTGAATGCAGTTGAAGAAGCTCAGGTTTCCTGAATAGTCCTATGTCCTCTGTTAACATATGTGAAGGTGTTACAAGAGCAAGGTAAGGGAACATGGACTGTAAGGGTTATAAAGATCACTGGTATGAATACAAGGCCCTGGTTAAGAAAATTAACAGCAGACAATGAGGGTACAGTATCTATCAGCAGCTACAGCTGGAGTATAAGAGTCTTAGGGTGTAAGGTCTTGAGGTACTGGTGCTGGAAGGGGAAAAATCAGCCAAGAATGTTGTTAGACTCCTGGTAGCTGGAATCTGGATTGCAGGACTTGAGAATTAAAGGGAGTTGGTATGTGTTTATGCTTGGGGTAGATGGAGAAGTGGGAAGGAGCATGACTCTTTAGGGAAAAGAAATGATTACAGCTGTCAGTTTTGTCCACAGAGGGTTTTTTTAGAACTTGGATCTCTCACTTTCTATCATTATAATTGAAAACAGCCTCACTAACTAGTGTAACATAAGCTTAAAGATTTACTAAATCAGGCCAGACTGACCAAGATGTGAATCTGTAATTAATGACCTGCCAAAACAGAATTTCAAATATTACTCTGCATATTTAATTCCCTATTAATTTTGAGAGGTGAGGATGGCTATGAGCTAAGTTACCATTTATGTGTTGGCATCATCTGAATTTAAAGAATTTTGATGGTTGCTCACTGATATGGCACAAATCACACCGTCAATGTATGGATACTGCCATCCTTTACACAGGAATCCAAAGCAGTACCCAGAAGTAAATCTTCCAAATGGTATGTGACTGAATAAAGAGCTAAACAAAATGTCATACACAACTGGGTCAGCCCCTCTGAGCTATTTAGCTAAGCATTTTCAACACAGAAAAGGAATCCATGACAGAATATCAAGGTATTTTCTATGTAAGTCATACACATTCATGACAATCAGAAATTCTCCTTGTCTTGGTTTCTTATAGAACCTATAAGATTTTTCATCTTCTCATAAAATGACACTTAGGATAATTTCAATAAGGCTGTTATTATATGCAGAACTAACTGTTTAATCCATTGGCATGTTAGGAAATACACCAGACAAGCAGCAGGAGGTATTCTCTTTGCATGCATTTATACAGCCTTATAAACACATTGATGATAGATTTATATGTTTCATTGACATATGGATAAATCAATATAAACTCAAAGCAAGCATTACTAATAACCAACTCCTCTAATGACATATTATGATAAACAGAGAAGCATGTAACCTATATTTTGTGCTAATTTGACCTTGTATCATCTCTCCATGGCTTATATTTGTTTTAAGCCAATAATGAATAGTCCAAAGACTATGAATCTATCAAGTACATAATATATTAAGACTGGAGTTTGTTTTCAGCTTTTACTCAATTAGTTGCAAAAAAAAAAAAAACAAAAAAAACCCCCAAAACCTAAAACTCATGTTAGCTAGAATAGTGGTATACATCATTCTCTAATAAGATAAAACAAATTCCATACAAGTGTGAATGTCCTTTGAGCACAACAGTATATAGTTACATTTGTTTTCTTTCGTTTCACCCACAAGAGTACTCATACAGTGATTTGCTTATTCCTTATTTATATAAGAGCTATTTCCTAGGAATTTGTGTGCTTACAAGTCCCATGTTCATAAGCGAGCAATATTTGCTCTCTTTTTTAACATGGATTCTTAATTTAAAGGATGAAATTGCAAATGTCTCCTGGTGAACAGAACAATATTAATGAAGTATATAGGGAACCATGTACAAATGACAATGACTGCAGGGCTACATGCACAGAGACAGCATGGCCCAGATTCATCCTACTTAGCTACTTTAATGTACATGACTAAATTAAGCGTGCAATTACTGTAGGCTGTCTGCATTGTTAATGGAGAGAAATGAGGTGTTTCAGATGGCAGTTTGCTGGGTGTGAGACCTGAACCATGCTCTTGATGTGTGTCTCTTTCCCCGTTGAACAGAACCCGGGGCAACGAGGTGCCCACTTTAGGACTTGGAATTTAATGTTGACATATTAAGTTTGTTACATATTTTATGGCGGGAAGACCCTGAGCCAAGGCTACTGCATGGTATTTAGATAGGGCATAAGAATCAACCTTCTGATAGAGGCATACAGTCACATCTCTGGAACTTGACAGCAAGAGTAAATTAACTGGAAGAGAAAACAAGCCAGGTGGGAATGGATAGCCACACATTATTTAAAAAGATACGGCTGAAGCCCCCTTGATGAAAAGTGTATTATATCACATTTTGTATGTGTTGGGAAAAGGGCAGAGATATGGCAAGTGACGGAATTTGGAATTTCAAATATATAATACCTTTGTGTAACCTACTCTGAGGATAAGAAGATTTTTCTGGATACCTTCATTTTGATACACATCTTCCTATATAAGGGTCACTCCCTTTTATGATAGTGCAAGGATCCTAAAGCAGGCATTTGAATATTATGGGAATTTGAAAAATTAGCTTTGTATCCATTTTTTCTTTACCAGTGGCATTTTTTCTTTACCAGTGGGTGGGTGTTCTTCATCTGATTTATCATGGTCAGCTGCCCATCTTCAGTGATCTCATTCAGCACAAAAACTGGATAAAAAGGAAATTTAAACAAAATTTTCCAGAAAAGAAAATAAAGTATGACCGAGAACTACAAAGCAGTAATGCAAACAGCATGTGACAGTAAACTTGGACCCAGATCAGCTTCCCATTTGACAGAACAGTGCCAAAACAATTTTTTTGACAGGAAGTGATATTGAGATAATTCTTTAAACACATGGACAATTAGATTCACTTATGTGGTTATTTTGTTAGTTGTACAAAGGAATTTCTGCTGCATTCCATGTTACATTGGGAGACCTCCTATCCATTATTTCCTTTTCATGGCTGCATGATATAAAAGATGTCTGGATTTTTTTTCCAGCAAATTCTATTAGTTTACTTTATCTGAATGTCTAGTGGTATTTTCATGAATCTTGAGCTCACCTTCAGGTGTTTGTTAACTTGCCAGCGGCTTTATTGACAGTTACATGAGGAAAAGGAATGCTATGCTTCAGCTGGTGCCAACTTTTCATGATTTCCTGAATGCTTAGTAGGCAGTGGGCCCTGCTTCTCTGGGAAAAATGCCAAAATGGTAAAACTTGACTTTTATGCATGTGGGAGTAGGAGAATGGGAGTAGCCCATGCACAAACAAACAAACACACATAAATATACATATTCTTTAGCAGAGCAGATACACAAAGAGAATTTTTCCACAGCAGCCCGTTTAATGCAGTGTGTTTTATGACTTAAAAATTTCCGTTCATGAATATATATATATACTTCCACTGATATGAGCTCTATCAATAAAGCAGCCTGAGATACTGATAGATCTTTCATGTCCTCCAAATGCTTTCTTGCAATTAGAACCCCTCTTAAAAGATCTTTATTTTAAAAAATTTTAAGGAATATCCAGTGGGATGCTATATCAAAGCCAAAATTTTCTCAGAGTAAAACAGTGGTAACATGAGAAGCTACAAGAAAGGAAATTCTGAGTAGGTACTATGATTTCCCTCCTATTCCCCAAAAGACAGTAAACCTTTGGAAGCAGTCAGTTCTCCATCTTTGGAGATATTCAGAACTCAACTGGAAAAGACTATTAACAATGGCTTTTAACTGACTCTGCTTTGAGTAAGAGATTGGACTAGATAGTCTCTGAAGCTTCCTTCCACATTGCATGGTTCTCTAAGTCCTGGAGTGAGTTACGCATGCTAAGTGGACAGACTTTACATTAGAAATAATGTGTGAGTGGAAAGGATCATCAGAACAATTTATCTACTAATTTTCTGTCCCCTTACTGTATATTCTTATACCTTTCTTCAGATATCCTGCAAAAGGATGCTATTAAATAGAGGCAAAACGGACCCAGGAGCCAGTAGATATACTTCATAGCAAAATCATAATGTCCATTTCATTTATTCAGACAATACAGCAAACAGACAAAGTGGTAGGTACACAGTGGCTAAGACATCAGTATAGTTAAAGCTAATTGCTCAGCAGCTTTAATTTAAAACAAACTGTTAGCTGTCATTCTGTCCTGTGCAATATATATTTCAGTACATTTTATTATACATTTGTTAATTCATCAGTATTTCTATTTCCTTTTCCCATGTTAAATACTGATTTTTGTTTTTCTATAAATGTATGCATGCATGTATGCATACATTTATACACATATGTATGAATTTCTACCTCCAGCTGCAAGGTATTCTTCAGAACAGGCAGAATATCTGGCTAATATCTGTGGTATTACTATTTCTGGTTAAAACACAGCTTTTCGGTATTTTATAATTCATAACCTTACCCATTCAAGAACGTCATTAGCAATAATAACATTTAGCTCAAGGTATAGGGCTTGTACTGCCAGCTGCACAACTTTTCAAGTTAAGAGACGTCATTAGCTGACATATGCATTTAACTTGCAGTTAATCAGTTCTGAGCTTATATTTCAAATACCTAATTTTCCCTTCAGCATGATCAGGGGAAAGATTGTCTGGTGGTGCCAGAGCTAGTTCTGCCAAGGTTTATGTCAGAATAACATTTCTGTACCACCAGGCTAATTCTGAAAGAGGTTTATTGTTGAAATATCATCAGATATTGGTAGGAGAAGCCTGGGTTGGACTGGTAGATAGAGCTTCAAAGATAAGCTGATGCTTAGTTCCAAACCAGAGTCAAATGATACTTTGCCTCAGTTGTTTAGAGAATCAGCAGTATAGTTCACACTTTTTTTGTACCTCTATGCAGTCCCTTCTGAGATGCAAATATACCTGTAGAGCAGGAGCAAGAGATAAAAGGAGATCTAGACTGGGATTTTAGTGGCTTTTTTAGAGTTTAAATTTCTATCCTTTGCTCTTAAATCACTTTGCTCCTTCTCAAAACTCCAAAGTCATTAAACCCCCCCCCCAAAAAAACGAAGACCCAAATGAAAAATCAAACTGGTTTTTGTATTGTAAAAGTAGAAAATTCTGCCAGAAATCATATATTCTTATTCTCCTGATTTGGATGGTAAAAATAATTTCAGAAAGAATTTTTTCAAATATGGGAAAAGTTAAAACAGCTTTAGAAACGGGATAATGCTGAAGGCACAAATGGAGAGTTCATATTAATTTCTTGTCTGTATGGCTATCTTTGCTTCAAATTTTGGCTGGAATTCCAAAGCAGTAAATCATTGAAGGATTTTTTTATATCATATTAGCCACATCAAATGCTAAAATAACACAACACAAATGGCAAAGCTTTTATAAGATCCTAATGCAGGAGTAGCATGGCACAAGGGGCCATATATAAATTGACTCAGTGCCAAAAATGGATGCAAGTCTAGGGGAAAAAAGGTCTTTCTGCTGGAATTTCATGTTTGCTTCCTGCTTGGAACATTATTATTCTTGGCTGAGTATTTATGACTATTCTGCTGCATATGGATGGATATATTGATGTACACACAACAAAACTCGTCCTCAGAGTATAACATGCAGGAAAACACACAGACATTTTCCTTTTGGCTTTATTATTCCCATGTGACTAATTATCTTTGTTATGCTATGAGGCAATATTAATACAAATATATGGAATAAATGCACTCATATCTGGAAAATCCTCCTATTTCTGCAACAAGCAGAAACAAGAATGCCACAAGAAACTCATTAACATTTTTGTGCATGAATTTAAAAGGGTTGTCACTACATCCTGTGGCAACTTAATTTGTGTTTTTGAGAAAACATATATTAATTGCTTGTGGAAATACAGACTTTTGACACAATCTTTGACTCACTACTGTCTGATCTTTGTTTTTCTCTATAATAAAGCATTTTAGATTCCAGAAGGGACGAAGCTCTCTGACTTAAATGACTTCAACCCAGCTGTGGGAAAAGACTTATGGCAATTACAAATATCCATGGCTAGATAGGTGCCATGACAAACAGTCTAGTTACTTAATAAGGTTATTCAAAACATATGACTTGATTTCAATAAAATACAGTCTCTTAGTACCAGAGTAAACTATTCCAATTTCATAAATCAACTACTTGGAGTGGTTCATTATTCTAAAGATTTCACGTGATATAATGCATTAATAAGAGTGCATTTTACTGACTATTCAATACAGCTGACAGCTAAGGTCCTCTACACAGAAAGTTACATGCTCTATTTGTGGAGATAAACTTGAACAGATTTGCTTTAGAATAAGGTTCTTTTTTTATCTGATTGAATGAGATTAATCATTTATTTCCACTATGGAGGCTCCTGTCAGCCTCACCTCTGTGCTTGGGAAAATCATGGAATAGATCTTCCCAGAAGCTATGCTAAAGCTATGGAGGACAGGGAGGTGATTAGAGGCAGCCAGCATGGCTCCAACAAGGGCAAATCCTGTCATAACAACCTAATGACTTTCTATGATGGGGTAACCACAGGAGTGGACATGGGAAAACCAACAGATGCTATCTATCTGGACTTTTGTAAAGCCTTTGACATGGTCCCCCACAACATCCTTCTCTCTAAATTGGAGACATATGGATTTGATGGGTGAACTGTTTGGTGTATAAAGAATTGGTTGGACAGTTGTATTCAGAGAGTAGTGGTCAATGGCTCACAGTCCAGATGGAGATCTGTGACAAGTGGTGTCCCTCAGGGGTCTGTCTTGGGACTAGTGTTGTTCAATATCTTCATCAATGATAAAGACAATGAGATTGAGTGCACCCTCAGCAAGTTTGCAGATGACACCAAGCTGAGTAGTGCAGTTGCCACATTGTAAGGACAGGATATCATCCAGAGGGACCTGGACAAGATGGAGAAATGGGCCTGTGTGAGTATCTTGAGGTTCAACAAGGGCATATGCAAGGTCCTACACCTGGGTCGGAGCAATACTCGATTTCAATACAGGATGAGTGATGATGTGATTGAGAGCAGCCCTGCAGAGAAGGACTTGGGGGTGCTGGTTGAGGAGAAGCTCAATGTGAGCCAGCAATGTGTGCTCACAGCCCAAAAGCCAACTGTATCCTGGGCTGCATCAAAAGAAAGGTGGCCAGCAAGTTGAGGGAGGTGATTCTGCCCCTTTATTCTGCTCTTGTAAGATCCCACCTGGAGTGTTGTGTCCAGTTTTGGAATTCTCAACATAAGAAGGATATGGAACTGTTGGAACAGATCCAGAGGAGGATTACAAAGACAATCAGGGGACTGGAGCACCTCCTGTATAAAGATAGGCTGAGAGAGTTGGGCTTGTTCAGCTTGGAGAAGAGAAGGTTCCAAGGAGACCTTATAGCAACCTTCCAGTACCTGAAGGGAGTGTACAAGTAAGCTTACTTGTACAAGTACAAGTAAGGACTTCTTACAGAGACATGTAGTGATATGATGAAGGGAGATGGCTATAAACTGGACAGGCGAAGATTTAGGCTAGACATTAGGAGGAAATTCTTCACTATGAGGGTGTTGAGGCACTGGAACGAGTTGCCCAGGGAAGTTGTGGGTGGCCTGTTCCTTGAAGTGTTCAAGGCCAGGTTGGATGGGGCCTTGGGCAGCCTGATGTAGTGGGAATTGTCTCTGCCCATGGCTGGGGGTGTGGAATTAGGTGATCTTTAAGGTCGCTTCCTACTCAAACCATTCTATGATTCTACGATCCTATTCCACTATTACCAGAATAAAAGCAATGATGGTTCACAGTTGCTGTTCAGTAACAATGCCTTTCTTCCCAGGCAAGACAGTGGGAAGCTGGTAGCAGGTTCTCTTCACCTGCCACATATATTCTGTTCAGTCTTTGAATTCTTAGATTTTAGTAGTCTGCTGGAAAATCTCTGTTTCTGGTTTTATGATCTCCCCAACATCCAGACTCATTCTGCTTATGGAATTTTGGCTGTTGTCATCATAGCTTATAGATTTAAGGTTCTTTTCCCTCAACTAATTCAGGAGTACCAATGCTGAAAACAGCATTGTACTTTGCCCTCATATCAGGCCAAGCAGTAATAGCCGACGTTATTACTGAATTTTTAGTGTGCTGTGGCTGCAAATAATCTCAATGGGTCTCATGGGAGATGGCTTTCAGTATCTGCATTATGGTTCTACAGATGGAAGGTGAGTGGGAGGCAGCTTTCTTATAGATCTTTTTAAAAGATGGCACAAATATAAATTTCAGCAGGACACAAGGAGCTACCTATAATTAATCAGGGCTAGGCAAGAGTCCCCTAACTCCTGGCATTTGGATTCCGGCTCTGATTTCAGGCTACAGAACAAACTTATCTTCATACATCTTTAAGCCTTCCTTAGATTTTAGGTATTTGCACACAGAATGTTGACAGAGACTTATTTTAAGCAATCCAAAAGAGATACTATCAAAGTGAGACTATGGAGGCACATTCAGCAGGATACATTTTCCTCACTAAACTTCTCAGTACCTGTGGCATCCTAGCTCTAGAGGAGTTTGGAAGCCTTCTTGTCTGCCCTGTGCTCAGGAGCTGTTGGACTGCCAATGCTTGCTTTTTTTCAAATATATAAACTCAGTGTGACATTGGTTTGAAAATAAACTTCTTACCAATACTATCATAATCTGAACACTTACATTTTTTTAAAAACTATTTATTTGTAATACAGTTTCTTCTTTTTCAGGTCAATGGTCGTACATTCTAGCAGTTAGCTGGGTTTTAAAACACTTTTTATTTTCTTTTAAATATATTTTATTTTACCTTCAGCAACAGCAGCTGACTGGGATATGAGTTGTGTGATAAAACTGTGTGATATATTTTTCAGCACAACAGGATCACCAGATAAAAATAAGATCCCTAACCCTTTTTAAAGAAACCTACTAGCTAGAACTATTTCAAAAGTCAAAGGGTTACGAGCGACATTAAAAGTTGGCGGTTTTTCAGATTCCTTTAATACTCCTGAAGATTTCAACTGGGAATTTCAAATAGTCCTTAGACCCTTGCCTTCCTTAATTTTGAAGAGTTTACTGCCTCCTTTCATGTGGATATCTCATTGCAGCATGTGCTTGCACATGCACGCACGCATAAACGCATGCAAATTAAAATCTTGGGATCAGCTCATCCATCTTCTAAAGAAAGTCATGTAACTTTGCAAATCTTCTCAGTTGTTCCATGGTCAGTGAAAAAGAAAACACCATACCACCTAAGGGCAACTTTGAGCGGTACTTCCTAAAGAAAGCAATACAAGTCAGCAATGTGGTTTGACTGTGTTTCCAAGCAATAAGATTACAATCGTTTCACCCTCTTTCTTTTATTTAAAGGAGGTGCTTGTAGTTCCTGACTCCCACAGACTGAAACTAGATCACAATTTTTTTTCCTCCTCTTTCTTTTGAAAACAAAATCTGTTTTTAATATTCTGTCCTCCTAGGCTGTAGCCTATGAAGTCCATTCTTTCACATTTCCCCCAGGTGCTGAAAGAACACATATGGATAAGAAATGACCCATGCAATCTTATGTAGCAAAGCATACAGTTTCTGCATAACTGCATCTTACCTTCATCTTTGACAAGACAGTGCCAGCTATACTCAATGAGCTGAGCAGATTTTTAGCAGTGTGAGAGAGGAACTGCATCATCTATGAGAAAACTAATTGAATCATGTAGTGTTCTTTGTTTTTGTTTTGTTTAGACTTGGTGTTGGCTTTGCTAGTACTACCGAACTGCAACATTTAGAGCTAGGAAGTTAAGCACTAAAGTAAGGGGTGGCAGAAAATGTCAATAAAAATAATAAAATAACTGATATGCGTGGAGATGAGGCAAATGCATGTGATGTAACTGAGCTAAAAAGAAGCTGGATATTTATACAAGTATATGGGTAATGTACTCATAAAAAACCCCAAAACTGTTCTGTTCTGCAGCACTCATCCTTCCTCATACTACCTGACAGGACCCTTTAAAACTATGACTTTAGAAATGTCAATTCTGCAAATAGCTGTGTTGTATTAGGAAAGCTAAAGGAAAACAAAGGACACTGTAATACACCTTGGAGCACTCAAAATAATAGTTTGTCATATTGCTGTCAAATTTGAAGTAATCTGTTACTTAGTGTATGTATGACACTACCTTTCTAAAGATTGTTTAGATTGCAGAAATCTTTAGTCCTAAGGCAACTCAGGCAATCCTGGAAATCTGATATTACATTTCAAACAAACTTTCCCTGATGTAGAAATGTAAGCCAGATGAACTTTGCTGAACACAAGCCTTTTCATTTATGAGAAGAAAACAATTGAAGGGACTAAAAGGTTTATTTCATTAAATGATATAAGCAGAAGTATTTTCTGTTTTCCAAATTTCTGAATGGTTAGTATTTGAAATTATTCTGCAATCCCCTGATGATCCACATTGAGATAATTTCAAATTATAAAGAGAGGAAAAGATCTGTGATGAAGAAAGTGATTTTATTTAAAACAAAACATACTAAACAACAAAAAAAAAAGAGAATACCTTTCCCAAGCCTTCAGGGCCAAAATGACACACATTTGTCATGGAAACTTTGCTGAATACATTAGGATGAATTGCTGTGGGGTTACAGAGAAAGAAGGAGATTAATTTTTTTTTTATTCTGTCTCTTCGAAAAGCAGAAAGAATGTGGAAACAATCAGAAGTAGGACATCAAAACCTTTGATTTTAGGTAAGCATGGGGCTAGAAAAAAATAACAAAATTTTCATTTATTAAGAATTCTTTTGTCTTCCATATTTTATCAAGGTAATGAAATTTGATGCTTGTAGAAGTGCGGTGTCTCTTTGCTAAAGCAAAAGCCATTATTCTTTAGCTCTGAGTGTGTATGCCTTATGTTTTTACACCTTTCTGCTAACTGGACCCCTCCTGATTTTATAGACTGTTGTTTAAATTTTATTTCTTTGGCTTCCAGTCAAACACTATGTTCCAATCCTTGTTCCTTTAAAAATGTCCTCTGTAATTGCTCATCTAGGACTGTTCTACATAAACAAAAGAAGTTTTTAATTATACTGTTATCTATGAGGATTTGACTAGAGAAAAATGTTGCTGTAGATAAGGGAACATTAAGCTAAATTAAAGTCAATACATCATTTATATTCTATCTCATATATACTATAAGCACAGTTTTCCATGGCTGGAAATGCTAAACGGACAAAATCCAGTACACTAATGGTATATTTGTTGTTGAAAACATCATAATTGCACCCAGATATTACATGTTAAGAAGTTATTTCTATTATTATTCATAGTAGAAGGGAATAAGACATAATCCGTTCACCTGTTACTGACTACTATTAAGCAGTGTTAATAAAGGAATTTCCATATGCAGAAACTGGAATTTACTGCACAGAATTTGTTTCTCAGAAGCTTTCTTTTTGAACTGAGCATATTCAAAAAGGAAATACATCTCATTCAAAACTGTTGTTACAAGAATTCATATTGCTGCCGCAGTAAAGAAACTGTGAATGGAGTTAGAAATTGCTTATTCTTCTGCATTGTCTAAAGAATTTCAAAAATAACAAGAAAAGAATGCTGTTTTCATCATGTTTGACTGCCACTAGATTTTTAGTGACATTAATATGACAATGGAAACCTTTATAAATCATGTAGAAAGAATTTTGACTAGAGAACTATTAATAGATAAAAAAGTAGAACTTGACTTATCACTGTAAGACAAGAAGGTGCTTATAGAAAGAAAATAAAACCAATAAAAACTTAAGATCTTTCTCATAATAAAGGAAAGTATATGTCAGGAATGACTGCTTGCTGACAGAGTCTTCATTTCAAGATAAAGGTATATGTGACCAAAGGCCAAATGAATTCTAAATAAAACCAAATTAAAATAAACAAACATTAAATAAGGTTTGGATCATAAAATCAGTGACAAGCCCCTCCTTTAAAATGAAAAAAAATTGCAAATTTAAAACATTATACATAAAAATATATTGGAAATACTCTAACCTTCAGTCACTGCAGTGTTGTGATAACGATGAAAGACAATAGGCTACCTTTTCAATACTTGCAAATTTCTGAACATAAGGACAAAATCTGATTTAAATGCTGAGGAAAGTCCTGTAGGCAGGTTAATTCCTGGCAACAAATCAGTGAAGTGGCTCCACTAAATGCCAGTGTCTAAGTTTTGGACCTTGCACCTTAATCCTAAGCAAAATAATGAAAATCTGAAACTCACTCATCTGAAAAGCAAAACTGAGAGGTCTTCAGATAAAATGGTTATGTAATTTCAGGAGCTTTTTCATTTATTGCGGAAATTTAGACAGAATCTTTTTACTTTATAAAGAATTACATTTCAAGTTATTAATTTTATAATACTCTAATTAAATATGCAATGTGATTGCTTAGAATCTGAAAATGAAGTTACTTAGTTCTTAGCATAAGTAATGGTTTCTCCAGTAAACTGCGCTGTATTTAAACTTTATCACAATTTAGAAACTCCTATCCAGAAAATAATTTTATCATCATGTCTTCAGTATTACTCAAGCATTCTTGTAAATTGATAGTTTCAAACAGTAGAGCAAAATTATTTGTGATTTAAAACTTTCATGTTTAGCTAGATAAATCTTGATAGTGAGATAACCACAAGCATGAAGAAGCCTGCTGAATTTGAGTAATGTACTGGGTCATGTCCACAAACTAAAGACAAGTTTTGAGAGAACCTTAACTTTGGCATTAAGCCTGTAATGTAAATGGCCTCAGGAAAAGTGAATTCATCTTAGCTAATATGAAGCCAGTATTAGTAGCAATTATGATTTTTAAACCAAACCACCTCCCAAAGCCTCATTCTCCCGGTCAATTCCCTTTTCTTTAATTAAAAATATAAGCAGATCAACCCAAAGGATTTTGACAAGGAGATAAATGTAAACTAATCAAGTCTGAAATAACATATATGCTGTTCCTTGCCACTTGTTTATTTGAGCATCTGGTCTCAGCTACTGTTACATTATTAGTGAACAATGGCAGAAGCAAATTTAACACTGATATAAACCACAGCTAGTTTGGCATTTTGTTTGGATCTAACTATATTTAAAGAACAACACAACCTTGATTGCATAGCTGAAGCTAATTAGAGAGAGACTGGGCAACAGTCATTAGCAGTTGTAATTCTTTTGCCATAACAAATGTATAGTTCTGTGCTGTCTTCTTGGGAACGCTGATAACATATCTTGCAAAGCCTAAAAGCAGGAATCTATTTTTGCAAAGCATTTCTCTACGGTTTTGTTTATAATTCTCAAATGAAGATAAGTTGAAAACAAGTGATTCCTGGCAAAAAGGTGAAAGATCTTTCAGATAACAAAATTTTTGTATCAATCCAGAAACTGTATAAAGGCCATTTGCTCTGAGATTTCATGATGTCAAAAATGACACAATCCTTTAAAGTAAACCAAGTAGTCAAGTAATGAGTGCTGTTAAATTAATATATATAGCAAAGCTTTCTTAGTGAGAAGTCTCTAACACTTGACTGTAGATGAAAGAAAAACAAAATGCCTACTTCATCTTGAAGTCATTGCTTAAAAAAAATATAACAAAAATCCCATATTAATAAAGTTTAAAATAAAAAATGATAGCCTCTACTTGTAAATCCATGTGGATTACTGACTAAGATTCTTATCTAAATGTAAGATATACACATGAAAGACTTAGCACCTTTTACTTGTATGACTTTGCTTCAAAGAAAAGCAAAGATTATCCTTCTTATTTTCCCCACTTCTTTAGACAAGAGATGGCTGTCTGAATTCCGACTCCTTTGTTCAATATTAGGAAATGCAAGTATAGTGATGCAAATTTCCCTGCCTTCATTTCAAGGTGATTAGACATGACAACAGTTTCAATCTCAAAGTCATATAGCAACATTAATAAGTAGTGATGTCTAAAGCTGATGAGTCTTTATGAAAGGAAGTGATCTTTTGCCTCCTGCTTGGTTTCCATACATTTATTGATCGAAGAAACAAACAAAAAAAAGAGTCCTTAACCTCTGGAGCTTAGACTCATCATTTCTGTTCTAAAGAAAAGCATGCTCTGCCTACCTGATTAAAAGCAAAAGTATGAAAGGCCTTATCATTTCTCCATTTCAACCTGTGCAGTTTGGGAGCAACAAAGAGAAAAGAAATAAGGAACCTTACTGCACCCTACAACTCAGTGTTTCCTCTGAAAAGCAAGCAGTCTCTGGCTCTGATCTTTGTCTTCCCATTGCACTCTCTTAATATAATTTTTGTTACAATATCACTTCACAAAATAGTTCATTTTAGGAAGATGTCTTGGCAGACTTTTTTTTCTGCTGCTCTAATCTGGAGCTCATCAGCTGATACCATGACAGTTTAGGCACATTATAATCTGGCAATTTTTAACTCTGTGATAATGATAACTGCACTCAGAGACATTGTCCTTACATTATCCTTTCTCCAATACCATTAGAAGTTATAAATGATCCTTCATATTCATTGATGTCTTCAGGTCTCCATTTTGGGGGTGCATTTTGAGTCTTCCTAATTCCACACAATTCTGCAATTTCTTGTTCTGGGCACAGGCAGAATAATTTGATCATGGCAGCTGCAGAGTAAGAGCTGTCACTCCACTGTGATAGTACCCAGTCTAAGTACTATGTGTTCTATGGAACACAGAAGTCCTTCGCTTTGCTTTTTTTCACTGAGGCTATAACCAAGATACCATAGGTAAGAATCAAAGAATTAGGAGGTTGGAAAACACCTTTGAGATCATGAGGTTCAACTGTACCCATCCACTACTAAATCATACCTCTAAGCACTTCATCTACCTGTATTTTAAATATATCCAGGGATGGTGACTCAATCACCTCCCTATGCGGCCTGTTCCAGTGCCCAATAACCCTTTTGGTGAAGAAAATCTGAACCTCCCCCGGCACAATTTGAGGCCATTCCCCCTTGTCCTGTCATGTATAACCTGGGAGAAGAGAGCAGTACCCCCCTTGCTACCACCTCCTTTCGGGTAGTTGTAGAGAGTGATAAGGTCTTCCCTTAGCCTCCTTTTCTCTAGGCTAAACAACCACAGACTCCTCAGCCATTCCTCATAAGACTTGTTCTCCAGCCCCTTCACCAGCTTTGTTGCCCTTTTCTGGGCACATTCCAGGACATCAATGTCTTTCTTGTAGTGAGGAGCCCAAAACTGAACACAATATTCCAGTTGCAGCCTCACCAATGCCAAGTACAGGGGCACAATCTCTTTCCTGGTCCCGCTGGCCAAGCTGTTTCTGACACCTTCTTGGCCACCTGGGCACTGCTGGCTGATGGTCTGCTGGCTGTCAACAAACAGCTGAGGCTGTTCTCTGCCAGGCAGCTTTCCAACCACTCTTCCCTAGCCTATAGCACTGCACAGGGTTGTTTTGTCCCAAGTGCAGGACTCAGCCCTTGACCTTGTTAAACCTCATCCCTTTGGTCTCAGACCATCAACTCAGCCTGTTCAGATCCCTTTGAAGAACTTCCCTACCGTCAAGCAGATCCTCCTAGCTTAGCGACATTCTCAAAGTTACTAAGGGTACATACAATCCCTTCATTCAGATAGTTAATAAAGATATTGAACAGAACTGGAGCCAGCACTGAGCCCTGGAGAACACCACTTGTGACCAGCCTCCAGCTGTATTTACCTCTTATTTATCATGACTTTGGGCTCAGCCATCCAGAGAGTTTTTTACCCATCAGAAGGTATGCCTGTCCAGGCCAGTGGTAGCCAGTTTCTGAAACAGACTACTGTGAGAAACAGTGTCAAAGTCCAAGAAGATCCTCCCAGAATGGACTGAACCTCAAAATTTTACTTTTGCTCTGTTTATATATTCTAATTCTAATTGCCATTGAGGTTTTGACCTTTAACCAAACCACCTTGCCAGGAATAGGCTCCAGATGACTAAAAGATGACATGATTAAATAATTAAAACTGGCTAGAGCATTTTTTAAAATTAAACTGAAGGGCTTCTTTTAGGTTAGAACTAGAAGTAAGGTGTTAAAATTAATAAAGTAGAAATAAATAGACATTCAAAAAAGTGTAGCTATTAAAAGACTAACGTCTTCAATACAAGAAGTGGGATGGATATACCAGAGAGGCACTGGAACTGCTCAATGTACAATTATTTCACTAAAAATAATATGACTACAGTATATATAATTAGGTAAGTTAAATATATACTAGTCAGGTTTTGGCTTGGAAACCACTCTGTTGGAACCCTGTACAGATTTTTTAAGATTACTCCAAGACTGATTATGTTTTTGTGGTTTCTTATATACCTTAAGGGTACTTTTTGCTTTATTTGGCATGGGGAAGTGAAGGAGGAAGCAAAAAAAAAAAAAATAAATATAGAGGATAGCATCAAAGAGCACAAGATATTAAAAATTCAGCTCTCAATTCTTGAATGGTGCAGCTGTGAGCCACTTAAACCAGCTTATCATTTGAATTTAATACCTTATAAAGGCTATTTTTTCTATGCTCTATACCCTTTTTTCTCATAAATGCAAAATATCGTAAGTTTGTGTTTTTTTAAAAACAGGAGGTGGAATGTCTTCAGACTTATGATTTAAGTCTTCCTGTTTTCCAAATGGCTATATAAACCAAGTGTATTATAATGCAACTAACAAAGCTCTATTTAAAGACATCTGGGTACATCAATTTATTCCTCAAGTAGATTTCTGAGTAAAAATGAATATTTCTTTTAAAGTAGAAAAGATACCCTCACTTTCAATGGAACAGTCATTTATTTGTGAAATATCCACAACTTAAACCAAAATCTTATTTTTCACAAAAGTTCCAAGCATATTATTGAATAAATGATTAGAATAAATGATTTGAGTGGCTAACCATAAATTACTTGGAAATATTTACCAATTACCAGGTCAAACACTCACTGTGAACAATATGACCTACTTTCCCATGTAATCTGTTTATAGGTTGCATGATTAGTGCCTATGTTGACTACATATAGTGCCTTGCATAACAACCCTGCCAGTGAAGTAATATTTCCCAACATCTAGCCTAAACCTCCCCTGGCACAATTTGGTGCCATTCCGACTCATCCTATCACTTGGTACTTGGGAGGAGATACCAGCACCATCCTCACTACAGTCTCCTTTCAGGTAGTTGTAGAGAGCAATAAGGTCTTTCCTCAACCTCCTCTTCTCCAGACCAAACAACTCCATTTCCTTCAGCTGCCCCTTAAACACTTGTGCTCCAGACCCTTCATCATCTTCATTGCCCTTCTCTGGACTTACTCCAGCAACTTAATGTTTTTCTTGCAGTAAGCGGCCCAAAACCGAGCACAATAATCAATGTGTGGCCTCACTAGTGCTCAGTACAGGGAAAGATCACCTCTCTAGTCCTTCTGGCCACACTATTTCTGATACAGAGAAGAAATAAAAATGATAGAAAAAACAAAGAATATGATAAGCCAAAGGAACTGCAAACAGATCGAAGATTGATAATACTACTACAGAAGGGATAAATTAAAAACATTTTAAATCCCAAGGAAGTGGAGTGCTGATAAGGAAATGATGAAACATAAAAGGTGATTTATAGTCCAGCTTGTTCTTTCCTTTGAATGAGAATTGTGGACTGTACCAAATTCCTGGCTGAAGTATTTAGCTGAGCAGTGATGACTCAGCTAGAAAGAGACAGGGATTTAGATGATCTTATTTTCAGACTAGTAGACAAAGTACAGTTTGCTTATATTTCTTTCACCAATATTGTTATAAACTTCTGTAACTGTTATTATGAAATGTATTTGTGTAATTTAATCATTGATTTTGTAAGAATTTTAATGCAACTTACATAGACCATGCATTAGCTGGAAAATATCAAAACACACTGTTCCAGAAAGCAATGGCAAGCCTACAATAAGAGTAAAAGCACACTCTGATAGTGCCCAACACCACATTACATGTTATGGACCATGAATAAAAAGTTCATTAAACATAAGTAAATATTAAATGCAATTGATTGTACACATTTCTTTAAGAGAGAAAACAAGTGTCCTTGCAAGTCTCATTGATGAAGAACCGGAAAAATAGCCATGTCTTCTACATTAGAAAACCAACTAAGGAGATTCTTTCTATTAAAGCCCGAAATAGTTGGTCTTTGAAATTAAGAAAACTTTTGCTAACAATGCAATTAATTTTGATTTCACTGGGTATTTGTAAATCAGCCTCCTCAAGCTCAGCAAAATGGCACATTAATAATGTCTGTGCTTGTCATATTTCTACTGTGCCAATTGGTTCATCATCAAGGTAGGCCAGTGCTGGAGGCAGCAGTACTAAAACAAGTGTTTGAGAAAACAACAGCATAGTGAAGCGCAAATAGGGACAGTATTGTTAGTACATGAGTTCTGGAAGAGAAGCCATTTAGAAAATCATCACAGAATTCAGAAGCCAAACTTTACTTTTGTTCAACATATATATACACTTACATATTTATATGATCCAATGTGCTACAAGAAATGCATCTATCCAAAGTATCATGGCTAAAAAACTAATTAATTTGTAATGATAAAATTGACATGTATTTTTATGACCATTGCACTGAGGTGGTCTTTGTGTGTCTCTAAACGACAGTAACTTGCTGGAACACATTTTTTTCCCTATCTCTACTTGCCTGTCTCTACAAGGGACTGAAGGAGAGAGAAAAAAAATTCAACAGGACTATTGTAGCCATATAGCAATCATAACTGCAGGGTGCTGAAAAGTGGATCTTCCAGTTCATGAAAGATAAAGGGGAAGTTTTAATTTATCAGCTTTCAGTACTTGAAGTTAGTCCTCGCAGAATGGAAACTCCAGAATTATAATTCTTCATGAACAGAAAGTCTACTAAAAACATGTATAAAACCACCAGAACTGGAAATTTCCAGGAGGTAATGGACTTCCCAGGCTCCATACCTTTTGGATAAAGCTGATTTCCTTTCCAGTCTCATGGCTGACGTGCTTTGAAAGTGGCAGGCCAATTTCCCTGTACATCAGCATTCCCTTCTTCTGGGCTCCTCTCTTCTATCACTATGCATGAAATGACAAGGCTGCCACATGAACTGCTCAGAGCTGGGTTTGCAGTCCTTCCATGATCCTTAGATTTACTGCAGACCCATTGGTGACTTCTTCTCTGTATCTGCCCTATGAAGGACACTTGGCTTTCTTGACTTTCCACCCATTGGCTGCATTCAAGAGCCAGTGACTTTAGAAATACTGTGACCTGGAACAGAGATCAAACTGCTTGGCCTGGACTACTGGGATGGAAAATTTACCTGACAGTGAACATAAAAGTTATAGACCTAAGATGTCTGAGCGCGTAACTTTTCATTTAAACAAATCTTTCATTTTTTTTGTGATGAAATTTCACTTTGACAGAAAATAAGATACATATTCTAATCGTAGTAAAGACACTAATGCAACAGACAATTTTCACAACCCACTATAACATCTGTGAGTAGGTCAGTTGAACAAAAACCAAGTAGAACTATACAGCTTGTTCATTTCTGTTTCTCCAGCTGTTTATTATTTTCTTTACATTTTTTTATCTCTCTTCTTTTCCTATCTTCATTGCATTTCATATTCACCCTTACTAGAACTATATGCTTTTCATTCTTGGAAAAGATCCAGAGTTAAGTTGCAAAGGGTACTACAAAATGCAATAAACTTCACTCA